>NW_026287860.1:0-132500 GCF_023373465.1 Oncorhynchus keta | reverse complement strand
GATGTTTCTCCTACTGGTGTTGTGGTAGTAGATGTTTCTCCTACTGGTGTTGTGGTAGTAGATGTTCTACTAGATGTTTCTCCTACTGGTGTTGTGGTAGTAGATGTTTGTCCTACTGGTGTTGTGGTAGTAGATGTTTCTCCTACTGGTGTTGTGGTAGTAGATGTTCTCCTACTGGTGTTGTGGTAGATGTTTCTCACTGGTGTTGTGGTAATAGATATGGTGTTGTGGTACTAGATGTTTCTCCTACTGGTGTTGTGGTAGTAGATGTCTCCTACTGGTGTTGTGGTAGTAGATGTTTGTCCTACTGGTGTTGTGGTAGTAGATGTTTCTCCTACTGGTGTTGTGGTAGTAGATGTGGTACAGATGTTTCTCCTACTGGTGTTGTAGTAGATGTTTCTCCTACTGGTGTTGTGGTAATAGATGTTTCTCCTACTGTGTTGTGGTAGTAGATGTTTGTCCTACTGGTGTTGTGGTAGTAGATGTTTCTCCTACTGGTGTTGTGGTAGTAGATGTTTCTCCTACTGGTGTTGTGGTAGTAGATGTTTCTCCTACTGGTGTTGTGGTAGTAGATGTTTCTCCTACTTGTCCTACTGGTGTTGTGGTAGTAGATGTTTGTCCTACTGGTGTTGTGGTAGTAGATGTTTGTCCTACTGGTGTTGTGGTAGTAGATGTTTGTCCTACTGGTGTTGTGGTAGTAGATGTTTCTACTGGTGTTGTGGTAGTAGATGTTTCTCCTACTGGTGTTGTGGTAGTAGATGTTTCTCCTACTGGTGTTGTGGTAGTAGATGTTTCTCCTACTGGTGTTGTGGTACTAAATGTTTTTTCTACTGGTGTTGTGGTAGTAGATGTTTCTCCTACTGGTGTTGTGGTAGTAGATGTTTGTCCTACTGGTGTTGTGGTAGTAGATGTTTCTCCTACTGGTGTTGTGGTACTAGATGTTTATCCTACTGGTGTTGTGGTACTAGATGTTTCTCCTACTGGTGTTGTGGTAATAGATGTTTCTCCTACTGGTGTTGTGGTAGTAGATGTTTGTCCTACTGGTGTTGTGGTAGCAGATGTTTCTCCTACTGGTGTTGTGGTAGTAGATGTTTCTCCTACTGGTGTTGTGGTACTAGATGTTTCTCCTACTGGTGTTGTGGTAGTAGATGTTTCTCCTACTGGTGTTGTGGTAGTAGATGTTTCTCCTACTGGTGTTGTGGTACTACTGGTGTTGTGGTAGTAGATGTTTGTCCTACTGGTGTTGTGGTAGCAGATGTTTCTCCTACTGGTGTTGTGGTAGTAGATGTTTCTCCTACTGGTGTTGTGGTACTAGATGTTTCTCCTACTGGTGTTGTGGTAGTAGATGTTTCTCCTACTGGTGTTGTGGTACTAGATGTTTCTCCTACTGGTGTTGTGGTACTAGATTATTCTCCTACTGGTGTTGTGGTAGTAGATGTTTCTCCTACTGGTGTTGTGGTACTAGATGTTTCTCCTACTGGTGTTGTGGTAGTAGATGTTTCTCCTACTGGTGTTGTGGTACTAGAAGTTTCCGTAATATAATCAATGATAAAATGGTGAGCTGAGTAGACAGGCGAGAAAAAAATGTTTCTTTCACAAATGTTTTTTAAAGGCATCTTTGCAACACATCAATTCCACCATCTAGTCCGCATCCCAAATGCCCCCCCACCCCATATTCCCTTTAATAGTGCACTACTTTTGACCAGAGCCCTTTGGACCCTATTCCCTTATGAACCCTATTCCCCTATTCACCCTGGTCAAACGGAGTGCACTTACGAAGGGAATAAAGGGGGCCGTTTGGAAGGCAGGACACCATTTATCTCATTCAACCTTCTGAGGCCCATTTAAAAGGTCATGTGTCTGTAGAATCTGACGAGGGCTTTAGACAGTTGCCAACGTGGTACATGTTTGATTGAAATATCTTTTTAAATAACTTTTTTTTAAAATAAATAAAAATAAGGGGAACATAATAACAGCAAGAGACTGTTGGCAGGAGACGCAAAGGGAAAAGGAAAAGTATGCATGTGTTTGTTTGGTTCAGTCCACAGTTAACCACATGTCATACATGAATTCATATATATGTGATTTTTTTTTTTGGGGGGGGGGGTTTAAAAGATACAGTGGGACTTATAGTGGGGGGGGTGATTCCCCCTTTCTCATTGGTATTAAGACCAAGTCAGCTATAGTGTATAGTGTAGAAGGGAGCTCAGCACTGTTGGACCGGGCAGTTATACGCAGTACTTATAGACCAGTAAAAGTCTTTTACCTGTCTGGACGGGTGTACGGATCCCTTAGTCTTGAATCCTCCCTGGGAACTGCACTCCGAGGCACTGAAGTGGTCTGAACTAGTGGAGGATCTCTTGGACAGAGTGTCACAGCCCCCTACGAAGGTGTTGTCCAGAGGGAGCTCCTGAATCATGTGGTGTTTCTTCACGGAGACCGGCGTGTCCGCTTTGAGGTGGAACGCGGACTGCGGAGAAGCGGACTTGTAGTGCCGTGCCAGGTCTGGACTCGAGGGCTTGAAGGTGGTCGTTGGAGCAGCATTCCAGTCAAAGTGGCCAGGCTCCTCCAGCTCGGCAGGCAGGCTGATGTTGCCGTTGATGGGCTCGTGAGCTGGGTCGTCCGGCTTGTTCTCCTCGATGGTGACAAAGTTCAGGAGGGAGCTTTTAGGCGACTTCCTTTTCTTACGCTTCTTCTTCTTGTTCTGCTTGTTCTCCTGGTTGGGAGACATCCACTCAGCGCCCTGCTTCTTTCTCTGGGCCGCCTTGAACCGCGAGGTGTGACGGCAGCGCACCAGCACTGTCACGAAGATCACCACAATCACCACCATCGCCCCGGCTACGATGGCGATCATGATGGTGAGATAATCTCCGCTCTGGTAAGTCTCACTGCTCTCCCCGATGTTCCTGTCCAGGGGCGTCTCCATGGTGCGGCGAATGAGGTCGTAGATAAACGTGGCGTTGCCGACCGTGTCGTTCACGTAGAGGAACACCAGCACCAGGGTGTGCAGGGACTTAGGGTAGCCCAGGTCGCTAATGTTCACGACCAGCCGATGGAGGCCGATGTCGGAGATAGCAGGCTTCTCCTCCAGGGTGATGTTTCCTGTCACCGGGTCGATCCGGAACAGACCTTTGGTGTTGCCGCTAACGATGGTGTACTTGAGCTCTGCGTTCATCCCTGTGTCACCGTCCACAGCAAAGACCTCGGCCACCACCGATCCAGGGATGGACGAGAGGGGGACCAGTTTGAAGGAGGTGTTGGAAGGAGGGTAGATGACGATGGGGGTGTTGTCGTTTACGTCGATGACATTGATGGTCACCTTGGCGGCCGAGGAACATGGGGGCCGCCCGCTATCCACCGCCCGGACGTCGAAGGTGTAGGAGCTCTGCTGCTCCCGGTCAAAGGACACGTTGGACTTTATTACTCCAGAGTACGGGTCTAGGATAAAGTTCTCGTTGTCGCTGAGTATCGAAAGCGTGACGGCAGCATTTTCCCCGGCGTCTGAGTCTGTGACAGTTATCACCCCCACCGTGCTGTACTTGGGCAGGTTCTCTGACACAAAGAACTGGAAGTGGTTGTGGGTGAACTTGGGGCTATTGTCATTTTCATCGAGTACTGTCACGATGACTGCTGCCTGGCTCTGGAGTGGAGGCGTCCCATTGTCTCGGGCCGTTACCGTGAAGAGGAACCGATCCTGGTCCTCGCGATCAAACACCCGGGAGGCCGTGAGGACACCGGTTTTACGGTCCAGGTCAAAGAACGAGGCGTTAGGGCCCAGTTGGTAGACGATCTCCGCGTTTCTCCCGCTGTCCTCGTCGGTGGCGCTGAGAGTCGTGAGGAAGAGATCGCGTTTGTTGTTCTCCATGACGGCCAGCTCGATGACAGGATGGCTGAAGATCGGAGAGTTGTCATTTTCATCCTCCAGCCTCACCCTTACCAACGCTGTCTGGTTCAAGCTCGGCTTGCCAGAGTCGGAGGCTATGATTTTGAAGTTGTACTCTTTGGTCCCCTCAAAGTCGAGCAGCGCCGACGTCTCTAGTAAATACTGGTTGTCGTACACCGCTTTGAGGTGAAAGGGGACGTCCTTCTCGATGAAACAGATGACCTTGCCGTTGACGTCCGTGTCCTTGTCCGACACGGTGATCAAAGCTATCTTGGTGTTGATTGGGTCTTTCTCCGAGAGGAACACGGTGCCGTTTATCGGACTGATAATATATCTCAGATCGATGTTTGGCGGATTGTCGTTCACGTCCGTCACGTTTATAATTACGGTAGCTCTGGCTGGGCTGGAGCTGCCGTCGCTCGCTAACACGGATAACTTGTGTATGGCGGTCTCCTCTCTATCGAGGGGTCGCTGTACGGTTATAAGACCCGTGGTGCCGTTTAAAGCAAATAGTCTCTTGGTAGCTGGGGAGACCTGCGTCCCGAACATGTATTTGATTTCGGCATTCGCCCCCACGTCTGCGTCCGTAGCCTGTAGCTGGACTACGGACGTCCCTATAGGCGAGTTCTCCGGTACGTGGACGTCGATCTGGTTCTCCTTGAACACCGGCCTGTTATCGTTAACGTCGGTGACGGTGACTTGGAGGATGGCGGTGCTGGATTTCTGCGGCGTGCCGCCGTCCTCCACCTTGATCTTCATGACGTACGTGTCCTTCTGTTCCCTGTCCAGGTTCTGCTGAACGATGAGCTGCGGCCACTTCTCCCCCTCGGGCGTCTCTACGATGTCCAACCCGAAGGCGCTTTGCCCGTTCACCAGCTGGTACTTGTGTACACTGTTGGGGCCGGTGTCGGGGTCGGTGGCGGAGGGGATGGCGAAACGACTGTTGATCAGCGTATTCTCCGGGATGGAGATGTTGATGACAGGAGACGGGAACATGGGAGCGTTGTCGTTGGTGTCCTTGACCACGATCTTAATCTTTATCAATCTGAAGTAGTCGTTGGGTAAAATCACCACCTCGATCTCGAAGGAGCATTCGTTCTCCTCGAACGAGGGGCCGGGACAGAGCCTCTCCCTGTCGATGCGATTGGAGGTGGTAAATATCTCTCCCGTGCTGCTCTGCACTCTGAGCAGAGGGTTGTCGCCGGCTTTAGACACCAGCCTGTAGACCAGGTTAGCGCTAGCTCCGGTAGCAGCGTTTGTATGGGAGACGTTCAGGTCCTTTGGTATGTTTCCAATGAGAACGTTTTCCTGCAGTTCCTCTCTAATGGGATAGATCAGTTCCTGGGCTATAGAAGGGTCCATCCAAAAACAGGCAACAAGAGCAGCCAACAAGTAAAAGTCTGTTAGATCCATGATGACAACGGTCACCGTGGTTACAGAGTTCCAGACCTTGTGGATTTTAAACGCTTCTTCTTCTTCTTCTTCTTCTTCTTCTTCTTCTTCTTCTTCTTCTTCTTTTTTCAATGCTGAATGTTGAATGTCAGAGTGATGGATTGGTGAAATCTTGCATTTGAAGAAGGGGCCGTTTCCACACACGGAACAACCCTACGAATAGACAAAGAGTTTGCATTAGATTTATTTCAGTGAAGCCCCAGATCAGGGGAGATGCTCACACTTTTAGGGTTGGTGCTTTCGAAAAGATGCGTAAAAATCCAACTGAAATAAAAATCCACCGTATATATCACTTAAAAAATATCCTATATTCGATCATAATGCCCTCGGACTACAGCAAAGGTGCTAGGAATTAAAACAACCAAATCTAATCTTCAAACACATGGCATCCGCAGTGTCCTTGATTAATGCATGTAACATTAACCTAACTTCAATGTATCTAATTGATGTAATCTACCATTTTTACCCATCTCCTCTCTCTTCTTTGGTTCCTGGACACTTATTTCCGTTATATCCCCCCCATCAAAAAAAAAGCCCTTAGGATAATATCATACTGCAGCAAGCGCTCAAGCAGCCATTCAAGTCTGTGCCCTCTTCTCCCCAGACCTTATACACATGATGCCCATAACGATTCCTCAACGCCTCTACAAGCACTTCCCCGTTGTAACTTCAGAGAGCTACAGGCAGCCGAGATCCATTACGCTTAAATTATTGTGATTAATAGGACGTAGGATGGAATCAAATACCCTGTGTTTGAATTTCAACGGGATGAATTTCACCATTATTTAACCGTTGTAAATAGGCAGCAACAATAAATATATATATATTTTTTAAATCTATTCCATAATAGTGCGCTCTGAATATTCTTACCGTTATCCAAAAGAAAATCCCCTTTAGTGCGCGAGATAATTGGAATGCGTGTTCTTCTAATGCCCCAAATTGCGGCTGTGCATAAGAAGCCTCTTCTCCTATTCGATACAAATCCTATTCAGAGTTGGAATATCCTGTTTTAAATCCGGTTGGTAAAGATATCGGTATTGATCGCAGCCGTTAGATTTCTTCAAGTCCAAGTCTGTGAAGCGCAATGCCTTTTGGTTCTACTGATATAACGGCAGTTGACTGTGAGGGGAAGAGAAAACAGCACCGGCGAGGAGAGACACAATAATGAATTATATTTCTAAACGTTTCACAGTTCGTTTTTTTGACATTGAACTTTACATGAAAAGCGTTGATGCTCCCTTCAGTCGATCATATAATGTCGACTGCGGCTCATTCTCCTCTCCCACAAACAAAATCCGCGCATCAGTGGCGAGCGGCGGGTTCCTCGGACCATGAAGTCATTCTGCATCACCGGTAGCTCCAATATCAGTCGGATTTTTTTTTTTGGCCGGTGGTAGCCTACGGTAAAATAGTCCGCTTGGCTTGCTACCTGTTTAGCTGAAAGCGCCCACTGATAGAATAACGCACACGGTTTGCTTGTCCCATCATGTGTCAACTTCACTGAGGCTCTCCATTGAAATTGCGCCTCCTTTCGTGTTTAAAAAAAAAATAGAGCAAATGTGAGAAAGACAAAAATAATAATATTCACAATCTTTGGAGCGCATCTAATTGAATCCGTGATAGCCCGTATCAAGTCCATTCAGTGCTATGACGGTGTGGAATTGTGTGTGGCGCGTATCCGTCCACTCTCTCCTAGAACTGAATATCTGGCACTAACTCCGAATAAACCCATAGGGGGGGGGGGGCGGGGTGAAGTATAACACGTCGCCACCTCCGACCTTCCTCATTGGACGCCCTCTCCATTACAGCTTCGCTGATGGGGCTCCGACAATAGATCTGATTGGTCGAGAGGAACGTCCGTTACATCGAGTTACCACGGCACCGCGACCAGACTGATGAAAGTCTCGGTGAGATGCTGCAGGCTGCGGAGATGCTCCCAGGCTCGAGCCGATTCATTCACTGCACCAACTTACTGTTGTTATTATCTCAAGACTTTCCGTTGGATATCCGTGAAATGAGAGTTTATAAGGATGTTTATTATAGCATCGTTCAACAAGGAACCAACCTTATGCGTGTGATTTGTCAGTTACACATGGCTACTGTTGGACTACTGGGCCACAGCGGTTAAAATAGCCTAAACTCCATGAAATAGCGCAATGGGCTTTATAGAAGTGAACATACGACAGATCACAGATCACTTGAAGTTACAGTGTAGGCCAAGTATTAATGAATGTTAGACAGATCACAGATCAGTTGAAGTTATAGTGTAGGCCAAGTATTAATGAATGTTAGACAGATCACAGATCAGTTGAAGTTATAGTGTAGGCCAAGTATTAATGAATGTTAGACAGATCACAGATCACAGATCAGTTGAAGTTATCAGATCAGTTGAGGCTAAGTATTAATGAATGTTAGACAGATCACAGATCAGTTGAAGTTATAGTGTAGGCCAAGTATTAATGAATGTTAGACAGATCACAGATCAGTTGAAGTTATAGTGTAGGCTAAGTATTAATGAATGTTAGACAGATCACAGATCAGTTGAAGTTATAGTGTAGGCTAAGTATTAATGAATGTTAGACAGATCACAGATCAGTTGAAGTTATAGTGTAGGCTAAGTATTAATGAATGTTAGACAGATCACAGATCAGTTGAAGTTATAGTGTAGGCTAAGTATTAATGAATGTTAGACAGATCACAGATCAGTTGAAGTTATAGTGTAGGCTAAGTATTAATGAATGTTAGACAGATCACAGATCAGTTGAAGTTATAGTGTAGGCTAAGTATTAATGAATGTTAGATCACAGATCAGCTGAAGTTATAGTGTAAGGCTAAGTATCAGATCACAGATCAGTTGAAGTTGAAGTTATATAACGATTATTAACACAATACCATTGGTGTAATAGGTCAAGTCATTTGTCCGCTAGGGATACCAGGCGATAACAGAGATAATACAGAGATAACAGAGATAATCAATACTTGCCTGATACTTTTATTACATTAAACAAATCCATTGTCACCCGACGTGTCTTTATAAACAGTAACAAATCCCTTTATAAACAGTAACAAATCCCTTTATAAACAGTAACAAATCCCTTTATAAACAGTAACAAATCCCTTTATAAACAGTAACAAATCCCTTTATAAACAGTCCCAGTAACAAATCCCTTTATAAACAGGGATTTGGTATTTAGCTTCTTTCCGTGTGAGAAATAAATAGCTCTAAAAGGTGTTAATAATATTGATTTCTGACTCGTCATTCCTGAATTTGAATGCAGTTAGCTATTTCCCCACTCTTATTTAGCATCCATCTGTGTGAGTTCTTCTGATCTGACAGAGAGAGAGAGAGAGGGAGAGAGAGAAAGAGAAGAGAGAGAGAGAGAGAGAGAGAGAGAGAGAGAGAGAGAGAGAGAGAGAAGAGAAGAGAAAGAAAGAAAGAAAGAAAGAAAGAAAGAAAGAAAGAAAGAAAGAAAGAAAGAAAGAAAGAAAGAGAGAGAGAGAGGGAGAGAGAGAAAGAAAGAAAGAAAGAAAGAAAGAAAGAACGAACGAACGAACGAAAGATAGAAAGAAAGAAAGAAGAAAGAAAGAAAGAAAGAAAGAAAGAAAGAAAGAGAAAGAGAGAGAGAGAGAGAGAGAGAGAGAGAGAGAGAGAGAGAGAGAGAGAGAGCGAGAGAGAGAAAGAGAGAGAAAGAAAGAAAGAAAGAGAAAGAGAGAGAGAGAGAGAGAGAGAGGAGAGAGAGAGAGAGAGAGAGACGATGTGTTGGACATGGTCTTGCAGCAGCAGTAGTTCATCACCAGTGTTTTACGGTAAACACTACCATCTAGAGGTTGATTTGGTGAAATGCCTGTTGAGTAGATGACCACAACACTCTATATTTCACACACGTATGTATGTGGTAATTTAATAAGTAAAGTATGTCTCTCATCCACCCTTTGGTGAACAACACCTTCTTTGTGCTAAATAGTAGATGACATGTTTCTGCCAAGAGAGAGAGAGAGAGAGAGAGAGAGAGAGAGAGAGAGAGAGAGAGAGAGAGAGAGAGAGAGAGAGAGAGAGAGAGAGAGAGAGAGAGAGAGAGAGAGATAGAGTGCTATTTCCAGAACACAGCATCACCAGACTCAACCTCACCCAAACCAGCCCAGACCACCCCAACCAGCCACAACCTCACCCCAACCAGCCCAGGCCACCCCAACCAGCCACAACCTCACCCCAACCAGCCCAGACCACCCCAACCAGCCACAACCTCACCATAACCAGCCCAGACCACCCCAACCAGCCACAACCTCACCCCAACCAGCCCAGACCACCCCAACCAGCCACCCATCCAGCCCAACCCCCGAGACCATCCCAACCATTTCCATCCCAACCAACCAGCCAAGACCAACCCAACCAGCCGAGACCACCCCAACCAGCCAAGACCACCCCAACCAGCCAAACCACCCCAACCAGCCGAACCACCCCAGACCATCCCCAACCAGCCAAGACCACCCCAACCAGCCAAGACCACCCCAACCAGCCGAGACCACCCCAACCATCCCCACCCCAACCAGCCAGACCACCCCAACCAGCCACCACCCCAACCAGCCCCAAACCACCCCAACCAGCCAGAACCACCCCAACCAGCCAAGAGCCAACCTCACCAACCAGCCAAGACCACCCCAACCAGCCAAGACCATCCCAACCAGCCAGACCACCCCCAACAAGCCACAACCACCAAACCAGCCCAGACCACCCCAACCAGCCAAGACCTCACCCCAACCAGCCAAGACCACCCCAACCAGCCAAGACCATCCCAACCAGCCAAGACTACCCAACCATTTCCATCCCAACCAACCAGCCAAGACCAACCCAACCAGCCGAGACCACCCCAACCAGCCAAGACCACCCCAACCAGTCAAGACCACCCCAACCAGCCGAGACCACCCCAACCATCCCCAACCCAACCAGCCAAGACCACCCCAACCATCCGAGACCACCCCAACCAGCCGAGACCACCCCAACCATCCCCACCCCAACCAGCCAAGACCACCCCAACCAGCCGAGGCCACCCCAACCAGCCCCACCCAAACCAGCCGAGACCGACCTCAACCATCCCCACCCCAACCAGCCGAGACCACCCCAACCATCCCTACCCCAGCCAACCCAGACCACCTCAACCAGCCAAGACCACCTCAACCAGGCGAGACCACCCCAACCAACCGAGACCACCCCAACCATCTCCACCCAAACCAGCCGAGACCACCCAAACCATCCACACCCCAACCAGCCAAGACCACCCCAACCAGCCGAGACCACCCCAACCAGCCGAGACCACCCCAACCATCCCCAACCCAACCAGCCAAAACCACCCAACCAACCGAGATACCCCAACCAGCCAATACCACCCCAACCAGCCAAGACCACCCCAACCAGCCAAAACCACCCCAACCAGCCGAGATACCCCAACCATCCCCACCCCAACCAGCCGAGACCACCTCAACCATCCCCACCCCAACCAGCCGAGATACCCCAACCATCCCCACCCCAACCAGCCAAGACCACCTCAACCAGCCAAGACCACCCCAACCAGCCAAGACCACCCCAACCATCCCCACCCCAACCAGCCAAGACCACCCCAACCAGCTGAGACCATCCCAACCATTTCCATCCCAACCAGCCGAGACCACCCCAGCCAGCCAGCCAAGACCAACCCAACCAGCTGAGACCACCCCAACCAGCCGAGACCACCCCAGCCATCCGAGACCACCCCAACCATCCCCAACCCAACCAGCTTAGACCACCCCAACCAGTCAAGACCACCCCAACCAGCCGAGACCACCCCAACCATCCCCAACCCAACCAGCCAAGACCACCCCAACCATCCCCAACCCAACCAGCCGAGACCACCCCAACCATCCCCACCCCAACCATCCGAGACCACCCCAACCATCCCCAACCCAACCAGCCGAGACCACCCCAACCAGCCAAGACCACCCCAACCAGCCGAGACCACCCCAACCATCCCCAACCCAACCAGCCGAGACTACTCCAACCAGCCAAGACCACCACAACCAGCCGAGACCATCCCAACCATTTCCATCCCAACCAGCCGAGACCACCCCAGCCAGCCAGCCAAGACCAACCCAACCAGCCGAGACCACCCCAACCAGCCGAGACCACCCCAACCATCCCCAACCCAACCAGCCAAGACCACTCTAACCAGCCAAGACCACCCCAACCAGCCTAGACCATCCCAACCAGCCAAGACCACCCCAACCAGCCGAGACCACCCCAACCATTTCCATCCCAACCAGCCGAGACCACCCCAACCATTTCCATCCCAACCAGCCGAGACCACCCCAACCATTTCCATCCCAACCAGCCGAGACCACCCCAACCATTTCCATCCCAACCAGCCGAGACCACCCCAACCATTTCCATCCCAACCAGCCGAGACCACCCCAACCATTTCCATCCCAACCAGCCGAGACCACCCCAACCATTTCCATCCCAACCAGCCGAGACCACCCCAACCATTTCCATCCCAACCAGCCGAGACCACCCCACCATTTCCATCCCAACCAGCCGAGACCACCCCAACCATTTCCATCCCAACCAGCCGAGACCACACCAACCATTTCCATCCCAACCAGCCGAGACCACACCAACCATTTCCATCCCAACCAGCCGAGACCACCCCAACCATTTCCATCCCAACCAGCCGAGACCACCCCAACCATTTCCATCCCAACCAGCCGAGACCACACCAACCATTTCCATCCCAACCAGCCGAGACCACACCAACCATTTCCATCCCAACCAGCCGAGACCACACCAACCATTTCCATCCCAACCAGCCGAGACCACCCCAACCATTTCCATCCCAACCAGCCGAGACCACACCAACCATCCCCAACCCAACCAGGCCAAGAGTGTTGCAAAGCTGTCATCAAGGTAAAAGGGTGGCTACTTTGAAGAATCTCAAATATATTTAAATTTGTTTAACACTTTTTTTGGTTACTACATGATTCCATATGTGTTATTTCATAGTTTTGATGTCTTCACGGTTATTCTACAATGTAGAAAATAGTAAAAAATAAAGACAAACCTTTTTAAATGAGTCCAAAGTGTTGACTGGAACTGTACATGCAGTCAATTATTAAAGACTTCCGGAACCCACCGGATTCTCCAATTACAATGAATGAGCAACAGGACAAAATACAAATCCTTCCAAACCGAAAAAGGTCTGTGGTGTGTTGATGGTATCCTCAACGAAATAATAAAATATACAGACAACAAAGTCTAATTGGCCATACTAAAACTCTTTAACATCATCCTCAGCTCTGGCATCAACCCCAATATTTGGCACCAAGGACTGAACACACCATTCCACCAAAGTGGAGAGAAATTTGACCCCAATAACTAGTGTGGGATGTGCATCAACAGCAACCTTGGGAAAATCCTCTGCACTGTCATTTACAGCAGACTGGTACATTACCTCAGTGAAAACAATGCACTGAGAAAATGTCCAATTAGCTTATTGACAAATTACGGTAAGACAGACCACATATTCACCCTTCATTCTATGGTATTGAGGAGAGAGAGACTCCATTCTTCAGCTTTGGTATTGAGGGAGAGAGAGAGAGACTCCATTCTTCATTCTAAGGTATTGAGGGAGAGAGAGAGAGCGAGATAATAAGAGAGAGTGAGAGAGAGAGAGAGAGAGACTCCATTCTTTGTTCTATGGTATTGAGGGAGAAGGGGAGAGAGAGATATTGAGAGAGAGAGGGACCCTAATTCTTCATTATGTGGTATTGAGTGAGAGGGAGAGAGAGAGACACTCCATTCTTTATTCTATGGTATTGAGGGAGAGAGGGAGAGAGAGAGAGTCCATTCTTTGTTCTAGGGTATTGAAGGAGGGATGAGAGATGGTGAGAGAGAGAGACAGAGAGCGAGAATCCATTCTTGGTGCTTGAGTATTGCAGGAGGGATGGAGGGAGGGATGGAGAGAGAGAGAGACTCCATTCTTGGTTCTTGGTTGTTGAGAGAGAGAGGGATGAAGGGATGGAGGGATGGAGAGAGAGAGAGACTCCATTCTTGGTTCTTGGTTGTTGAGAGAGAGGGATGAAGGGATGAAGGGATGGAGAGAGAGAGAGACTCCATTCTTGGTTCTTGGTTGTTGAGAGATAGAGGGATGAAGGGACGAAGGGATGGAGAGAGAGAGACTCCATTCTTGGTTCTTGATTGTTGAGAGAGAGAGGGAGAGGGATGGAGGGATGGAGAGAGAGAGAGAGAGGGATGAAGGGATGAAGGGATGGAGGGATGGAGAGAGAGAGAGACTCCATTCTTGGTTCTTGGTTGTTGAGAGAGAGAGGGATGAAGGGATGGAGAGAGAGAAGGAGAGAGAGAGAGAGGGATGAAGGGATGGAGGGATGGAGAGAGAGAGAGACTCCATTCTTGGTTCTTGGTTGTTGAGAGAGAGAGGGATGAAGGGATGGAGGGATGGAGAGAGAGAGAGACTCCATTCTTGGTTCTTGGTTGTTGAGAGAGAGAGAGAGGGATGAAGGGATGGAGGGATGGAGAGAGAGAGAGAGGGATGGAGTGATGGAGGGATGGAGAGAGAGAGAGAGAGGGATGAAGGGATGGAGGGATGGAGAGAGAGAGAGAGAGGGATGAAGGGATGGAGGGATGAAGGGATGGAGGGATGGAGAGAGAGAGAGAGAGGGATGAAGGGATGGAGGGATGAAGGGATGGAGGGATGGAGAGAGAGAGAGAGGGATGAAGGGATGAAGGGATGAAGGGATGGAGGGATGAAGGGATGAAGGGATGGAGGGATGGAGAGAGAGAGAGGGATGAAGGGATGGAGGGATGGAGAGAGTGAAGGAGAGAGAGAGAGAGAGAGGGATGAAGGGATGGAGAGAGTGAAGGAGAGATGGTGATGACACAGTTTATGTGTTGTATCTCATAGAGCTAGTTGAGTGAGGTGAGAACAGAACAGCACAGAACAGGACTTGGGGCTCCTGGGAGCTGAACTCTACAATACCAGTGTATGTGTGTGTGTGTTTGTGTGTGTGTGTGTGTCCTGTGGGTCATATGTCCATTAGCAAACTTATGCCCTGACCCTCTCCCTCCTCTCCCCCTCTCCCTACTCTCCTCTCCTCCTCTCCCTCTATCCCTCCTGTCCTCCATCCCTCCTCTCCTCCTCTCCCCTCTCCCCCCCCTCCTCTCCTCTCCCTCCTCTCCTCCTCTCCCCCCTCTCGCCCTCCCCGTCCTCTCCCTCCTCCCACCCCTCTCCCCCTCTCCTTCCTCTCCTCCTCTCCCCTCTCCCCTCCCTCCTATCTGGCTGTGAGAGAGAGGGAGAGCGATGATCTGTCACTTTAGCTTCCAGTCTGCTGGCTGCCAACCCGTTGGGACTGACAGGCAAAGTTACTCTGCTTGTGACTCTCATGCTTGTGTGTGTGTGTGTGTGTGTGTGTGTGTGTGTGTGTGTGTGTGTGTGTGTGTGTGTGTGTGTGTGTGTGTGTGTGTGTGTGTGTGTGTGTGTGTGTGTGTGTGTGTGTGTGTGTGTGTGTGTGTGTGTGCCAAAACATGTTTGGAAGATGACATTAAGATAAGATGGTTTGAAATGGTTTAAATAATCAGAGAATTGTGTGTGTGTGTGTGTGTGTGTGTGTGTGTGTGTGTGTGTGTGTGTGTGTGTGTGTGTGTGTGTGTGTGTGTGTGTGTGTGTGTGTGTGTGTGTGTGTGTGTGTGTGTGTGTGTGTGTGCTGTGAATTACTGAACCAAACCTGGATCATGTCCTTTGACCTCAACATTCCTCATATCCTGTCAAATCCTGTTATTCTAGACTCTCAGTGGGTTTCAACACACAGAGGTCGAACCTCTGTCACCTCCACTAATGGTCTCTATGTCCTGCTAAATAGACACTACTTTAGGTCTCAGGACATCACTATAGTTCTCTATGTCCTGCTAAATAGACTCTACTTTAGGTCTCAGGACATCACTATCGTTCTCATATGTCCTGATAGATAGACTCTACTTTAGGTCTCAGGACATCACTATAGTTCTCTATGTCCTGCTAAATAGACGCTACTTTAGGTCTCAGGACATCACTATAGTTCTCTATATCCTGATAGATAGACTCTACTTTAGGTCTCAGGACATCACTATAGTTCTCTATGTCCTGATAGATAGACTCTACTTTAGGTCTCAGGACGTCACTATAGTTCTCTATGTCCTGCTAAATAGACGCTACTTTAGGTCTCAGAACATCACTATAGTTCTCTATGTCCTGATAGATAGACTCTACTTTAGGTCTCAGGACATCACTATAGTTCTCTATGTCCTGATAGATAGACTCTACTTTAGGTCTCAGAACATCACTATAGTTCTCTATGTCCTGATAGATAGACACTACTTTAGGTCTCAGGACGTCACTATAGTTCTCGATGTCCTGCTAAATAGACACTACTTTAGGTCTCAGGACATCACTATAGTTCTCTATATCCTGATAGATAGACTCTACTTTAGGTCTCAGGACATCACTATTGTTCTCTATGTCCTGCTAAATAGACTCTACTTTAGGTCTCAGAACACCACTATAGTTCTCTATGTCCTGATAGATAGACTCTACTTTAGGTCTCAGGACATCTCGACCAACCACAGAGACCCAGTCTGAGGGTCAGGTGATGACAGCAGGATAGCTCTCTCTCTCTCTCTCTCTCAGGCTCTCTCTCTCTCTCTCTCTCTCTCTCTCTCTCTCTCTCTCTCTCTCTCTCTCTCTCTCTCTCTCTCTCTCTCTCTCTCTCCCTCTGTCTCTCTCTCTCTCTCTCACTCACACACATTCTCTCTCATTCTCTCTCTCTCTCCCTCTCTCTCTGATCCTCTACCAACCACAGAGACCCAGTGAGGGTCAGGTGATGACAGCAGGGTAGCTCTCTCTCTCTCTCTCTCTCTCTCTCTCTCTCTCTCTCTCTCTCTCTCATCTACCCTCTACAGAGACCCAGTGAGGGTCAGGTGATGACAGCAGGGTAGCTCTCTCTATCTCTCTCAGTCTCTCTATCTCTCTCTGATCCTCTCCCCTCCACAGACCCAGTGAGGGTCAGGTGATGACAGAACATTAGGGTAGCTCTCTCAAAACATTTCTCTCTCTCTCTCTCTCTTGCTCTCTCTCTCTCTCTCTCTCTCTCTCTCTCTCTCTCTCTCTCTCTCTCTATCTAAGGCAGCATTTTAAAGGTGTTAGTCTAGTCTGGACTTGTATTTGTACCTGAAACTTGGCATCTTTTGGCCTGTACAAGTGCATCAACACCAGGTGTCATGTCCTGACTAGCTGTCTCTTTTTGTTTTATTGATATTCATCACTGAGAAAATTTGTTCTCTCTCTCTCTCTCTCTCTCTCTCTCTCTCTCTCTCCCCATCTCTCTCTCTCTCTCCTCTGTCTCTCTCTCTCTCTCTCACTCACACACATTCTCTCTCACATTCTCTCTCTCTCTCCCTCTCTCTCTGATCCTCTACCAACCACAGAGACCCAGTGAGGGTCAGGTGATGACAGCAGGGTAGCTCTCTCTCTCTCTCTCTCTCTCTCTCTCTCTCTCTCTCTCTCTCTCTCTTCTACCCTCTACAGAGACCCAGTGAGGGTCAGGTGATGACAGCAGGGTAGCTCTCTCTATCTCTCGGTCTTCTAACTCATCTCTCTCTGGACCCAGTGAGGGTCAGCTCTCTCTTCTCTCTATCTCTCTCTCTCTCTCTCTATCTCTCTCTCTCTGGATGAAAGTTGACTCTGTTTCTCTCTCTTATCTCTTCTCAGTCCTCAAGCCGTCTCTCTCGTCGCGAATATTATATTCCTTCATCTGAGTCAGCAGGATGTAGCTCTCTCTATCTCCCTCCACAGACCCAGTGAGGGTCAGGTGATGACAGCAGGGTAGCTCTCTCTCTCTCTCTCTCTCTCTCTCTCTCTCTCTCTCTCTCTCTCTCTCTCTCTCTCTCTCTCTCTCTCTCTCTCTCTCTCATCTACCCTCTACAGAGACCCAGTGAGGGTCAGGTGATGACAGCAGGGTAGCTCTCTCAATCTCTCGGTCTCTCTCTCTCTCTCTCTCTGATCCTCTACCCTCCACAGAGACCCAGTCTGAGTAGCTGTGACCTCTAGCATCGTACTGCCTGGAGATCCTTCAGGAAGGGCTCTATGTGTGTGTGTGTGTGTGTGTGTGTGTGTGTGTGTGTGTGTGTGTGTGTGTGTGTGTGTGTGTGTGTGTGTGTGTGTGTGTGTGTGTGTGTGTGTGTACATCATACCACCATTCAAACAGTTGACCTTGGTTTGATTCTCAGATTGACTTATTGACTGATCTACGAGGAGGTGTTATGGGTGTGATGGTGCTTTGCTTTGATATCTAGGGATATCGGCTTGTTGAATAATGCAGAGACTGTTTACCTTCTCATGTCACTGTACAGAGTCCTATAGAACCCTATTCACTACTTTAGACCAGGGCCCTATAGAACCCTATTCACTACTTTAGACCAGGGCCCTATAGAACCCTATTCACTACTTTAGACCAGGGCCCTATAGAACCCTATTCACTACTTTAGACCAGGGCCCTATAGAACCCTATTCACTACTTTAGACCAGGGCCCTATAGAACCCTATTCACTACTTTAGACCAGGGCCCTATAGAACCCTATTCACTACTTTAGACCAGGCCCTATAGAACCCTATTCACTACTTTAGACCAGGGCCCTATAGAACCCTATTCCCTACTTTAGACCAGGCCCTATAGAACCCTATTCCCTACTTTAGACCAGAGCCCTATAGAACCCTATTCCCTACTTTAGACCAGGGCCCTATAGAACCCTATTCACTACTTTAGACCAGAGCCCTATAGAACCCTATTCACTACTTTAGACCAGGGCCCTATGGAACCCTATTCACTACTTTAGACCAGAGCCCTATAGAACCCTATTCCCTACTTTAGACCAGAGCCCTATAGAACCCTATTCACTACTTTAGACCAGGGCCCTATGGAACCCTATTCACTACTTTAGACCAGAGCCCTATAGAACCCTATTCCCTATATAGTGCACTACTTTAGACCAGAGTCCTATAGAACCCTATTCACTACTTTAGACCAGAGCCCTATAGAACCCTATTCCTTATATAGTACACTACTTTAGACCAGAGCCCTATAGAACCCTATTCCTATATAGTGCACTACTTTAGACCAGAGCCCTATAGAACCCTATTCCCTATATAGTACACTACTTTAGACCAGAGCCCTATAGAACCCTATTCCCTATATAGTACACTACCTTAGACCAGGGCCCTATAGAACCCTATTCCCTATATAGTGCACTACTTTAGACCAGAGTCCTATAGAACCCTATTCACTACTTTAGACCAGGCCCTATAGAACCCTATTCCCTACTTTAGACCAGAGCCCTATAGAACCCTATTCACTACTTTAGACCAGGGCCCTATAGAACCCTATTCACTACTTTAGACCAGGCCCTATAGAACCCTATTCACTACTTTAGACCAGGGCCCTATAGAACCCTATTCCCTACTTTAGACCAGGCCCTATAGAACCCTATTCCCTACTTTAGACCAGGCCCTATAGAACCCTATTCCCTACTTTAGACCAGGCCCTATAGAACCCTATTCACTACTTTAGACCAGGGCCCTATAGAACCCTATTCATTACTTTAGACCAGGCCCTATAGAACCCTATTCACTACTTTAGACCAGGGCCCTATAGAACCCTATTCCCTACTTTAGACCAGGCCCTATAGAACCCTATTCCCTACTTTAGACCAGGGCCCTATAGAACCCTATTCACTACTTTAGACCAGGGCCCTATAGAACCCTATTCACTACTTTAGACCAGGGCCCTATAGAACCCTATTCACTACTTTAGACCAGGGCCCTATAGAACCCTATTCACTACTTTAGACCAGGCCCTATAGAACCCTATTCCCTACTTTAGACCAGAGTCCTATAGAACCCTATTCCCTACTTTAGACCAGGGCCCTATAGAACCCTATTCACTACTTTAGACCAGAGCCCTATAGAACCCTATTCCCTATATAGTGCACTACTTTAGACCAGAGCCCTATAGAACCCTATTCCCTATATATAGTGCACTACTTTAGACCAGAGCCCTATAGAACCCTATTCCCTATATAGTACACTACTTTAGACCAGAGCCCTATAGAACCATATTCCTATATAGTGCACTACTTTAGACCAGAGCCCTATAGAACCCTATTCCCTATATAGTACACTACTTTAGACCAGAGCCCTATAGAACCCTATTCCCTATATAGTACACTACCTTAGACCAGGGCCCTATAGAACCCTATTCCCTATATAGTGCACTACTTTAGACCAGAGTCCTATAGAACCCTATTCACTACTTTAGACCAGAGTCCTATAGAACCCTATTCACTACTTTAGACCAGGCCCTATAGAACCCTATTCACTACTTTAGACCAGGGCCCTATAGAACCCTATTCACTACTTTAGACCAGGCCCTATAGAACCCTATTCACTACTTTAGACCAGGGCCCTATAGAACCCTATTCCCTACTTTAGACCAGGCCCTATAGAACCCTATTCCCTACTTTAGACCAGGCCCTATAGAACCCTATTCCCTACTTTAGACCAGGCCCTATAGAACCCTATTCACTACTTTAGACCAGGGCCCTATAGAACCCTATTCACTACTTTAGACCAGGCCCTATAGAACCCTATTCACTACTTTAGACCAGGGCCCTATAGAACCCTATTCCCTACTTTAGACCAGGCCCTATAGAACCCTATTCCCTACTTTAGACCAGAGCCCTATAGAACCCTATTCACTACTTTAGACCAGGGCCCTATAGAACCCTATTCCCTACTTTAGACCAGAGCCCTATAGAACCCTATTCACTACTTTAGACCAGGGCCCTATGGAACCCTATTCACTACTTTAGACCAGAGCCCTATAGAACCCTATTCCCTACTTTAGACCAGAGCCCTATAGAACCCTATTCACTACTTTAGACCAGGGCCCTATGGAACCCTATTCACTACTTTAGACCAGAGCCCTATAGAATCCTATTCCCTATATAGTGCACTACTTTAGACCAGAGTCCTATAGAACCCTATTCACTACTTTAGACCAGAGCCCTATAGAACCCTATTCCTTATATAGTACACTACTTTAGACCAGAGCCCTATAGAACCCTATTCCCTATATAGTGCACTACTTTAGACCAGAGCCCTATAGAACCCTATTCCCTATATAGTACACTACTTTAGACCAGAGCCCTATAGAACCCTATTCCCTATATAGTACACTACCTTAGACCAGGGCCCTATAGAACCCTATTCCCTATATAGTGCACTACTTTTGACCAGAGCCCTATAGAACCCTATTCCCTATGTAGTGCACTACTTTAGACCAGAGCCCTATAGAACCCTATTCCTATGTAGTGCACTACTTTAGACCAGAGCCCTATAGAACCCTATTCCCTATGTAGTGCACTACTTTAGACCAGAGCCCTATAGAACCCTATTCCCTATATATAGTACACTACTTTAGACCAGAGCCCTATAGAACCCTATTCCCTATATAGTACACTACTTTAGACCAGAGCCCTATAGAACCCTATTCCCTATATAGTACACTACCTTAGACCAGGGCCCTATAGAACCCTATTCCCTATATAGTGCACTACTTTAGACCAGAGTCCTATAGAACCCTATTCACTACTTTAGACCAGAGTCCTATAGAACCCTATTCACTACTTTAGACCAGGCCCTATAGAACCCTATTCACTACTTTAGACCAGGGCCCTATAGAACCCTATTCACTACTTTAGACCAGGCCCTATAGAACCCTATTCACTACTTTAGACCAGGGCCCTATAGAACCCTATTCCCTACTTTAGACCAGGCCCTATAGAACCCTATTCCCTACTTTAGACCAGGCCCTATAGAACCCTATTCCCTACTTTAGACCAGGCCCTATAGAACCCTATTCACTACTTTAGACCAGGGCCCTATAGAACCCTATTCACTACTTTAGACCAGGCCCTATAGAACCCTATTCACTACTTTAGACCAGGGCCCTATAGAACCCTATTCCCTACTTTAGACCAGGCCCTATAGAACCCTATTCCCTACTTTAGACCAGAGCCCTATAGAACCCTATTCACTACTTTAGACCAGGGCCCTATAGAACCCTATTCCCTACTTTAGACCAGAGCCCTATAGAACCCTATTCACTACTTTAGACCAGGGCCCTATGGAACCCTATTCACTACTTTAGACCAGAGCCCTATAGAACCCTATTCCCTACTTTAGACCAGAGCCCTATAGAACCCTATTCACTACTTTAGACCAGGGCCCTATGGAACCCTATTCACTACTTTAGACCAGAGCCCTATAGAACCCTATTCCCTATATAGTGCACTACTTTAGACCAGAGTCCTATAGAACCCTATTCACTACTTTAGACCAGAGCCCTATAGAACCCTATTCCTTATATAGTACACTACTTTAGACCAGAGCCCTATAGAACCCTATTCCCTATATAGTGCACTACTTTAGACCAGAGCCCTATAGAGCCCTATTCCCTATATAGTGCACTACTTTAGACCAGGACCCTATAGAACCCTATTCCCTATATAGTACACTATAGAGCCCTATTCCCTATATAGTGCACTACTTTAGGCCAGAGCCCTATAGAACCCTATTCCCTATATAGTGCACTACTTTAGGCCAGAGCCCTATGGAACCCTATTCCCTCTGTAGTGCACTACTTTAGACCAGAGCCCTATAGAACCCTATTCCCTATGTAGTGCACTACTTTAGACCAGAGCCCTATAGAACCCTATTCCCTATATAGTGCACTACTTTAGACCAGAGCCCTATAGAACCCTATTCCCTATATAGTACACTACTTTAGACCAGAGCCCTATAGAACCCTATTCAGTACACTACTTTAGACCAGAGCCCTATAGAACCCTATTCCCTATATAGTACACTACCTTAGACCAGGGCCCTATAGAACCCTATTCCCTATATAGTGCACTACTTTAGACCAGAGTCCTATAGAACCCTATTCACTACTTTAGACCAGAGTCCTATAGAACCCTATTCACTACTTTAGACCAGGCCCTATAGAACCCTATTCACTACTTTAGACCAGGGCCCTATAGAACCCTATTCACTACTTTAGACCAGGCCCTATAGAACCCTATTCACTACTTTAGACCAGGGCCCTATAGAACCCTATTCCCTACTTTAGACCAGGCCCTATAGAACCCTATTCCCTACTTTAGACCAGGCCCTATAGAACCCTATTCCCTACTTTAGACCAGGCCCTATAGAACCCTATTCACTACTTTAGACCAGGGCCCTATAGAACCCTATTCACTACTTTAGACCAGGCCCTATAGAACCCTATTCACTACTTTAGACCAGGGCCCTATAGAACCCTATTCCCTACTTTAGACCAGGCCCTATAGAACCCTATTCCCTACTTTAGACCAGAGCCCTATAGAACCCTATTCACTACTTTAGACCAGGGCCCTATAGAACCCTATTCCCTACTTTAGACCAGAGCCCTATAGAACCCTATTCACTACTTTAGACCAGGGCCCTATGGAACCCTATTCACTACTTTAGACCAGAGCCCTATAGAACCCTATTCCCTACTTTAGACCAGAGCCCTATAGAACCCTATTCACTACTTTAGACCAGGGCCCTATGGAACCCTATTCACTACTTTAGACCAGAGCCCTATAGAACCCTATTCCCTATATAGTGCACTACTTTAGACCAGAGTCCTATAGAACCCTATTCACTACTTTAGACCAGAGCCCTATAGAACCCTATTCCTTATATAGTACACTACTTTAGACCAGAGCCCTATAGAACCCTATTCCCTATATAGTGCACTACTTTAGACCAGAGCCCTATAGAACCCTATTCCCTATATAGTACACTACTTTAGACCAGAGCCCTATAGAACCCTATTCCCTATATAGTACACTACCTTAGACCAGGGCCCTATAGAACCCTATTCCCTATATAGTGCACTACTTTTGACCAGAGCCCTATAGAACCCTATTCCCTATGTAGTGCACTACTTTAGACCAGAGCCCTATAGAACCCTATTCCCTATGTAGTGCACTACTTTAGACCAGAGCCCTATAGAACCCTATTCCCTATGTAGTGCACTACTTTAGACCAGAGCCCTATAGAACCCTATTCCCTATATATAGTACACTACTTTAGACCAGAGCCCTATAGAACCCTATTCCCTATATAGTGCACTACTTTAGACCAGAGCCCTATAGAACCCTATTCCCTATATAGTACACTACTTTAGACCAGAGCCCTATAGAACCCTATTCCCTATATAGTGCACTACTTTAGACCAGAGCCCTATAGAACCCTATTCCCTATATAGTACACTACTTTAGACCAGGGCCCTATAGAACCCTGTTCCCTATATAGTGCACTACTTTAGACCAGAGCCCTATAGAACCCTATTCCCTATATAGTACACTACTTTAGACCAGAGCTCTGTGGGCGGTGGTCAACTGCACTGTGTGGATTAGGGTGTGGTGGGTTGGGAACCAAGGTGTTTCATTATCAGTCATGTGTTCTACGGCTCGGGGATTAGGGTTTTAAGGTTCTAAGTCACAAGACCCCAGCGGAAAAAAAAAATCTACTTTTGTTACGGTTTCCTTCCGTCGAAGGAGAGTCGGACCAAAATGCAGCGTGGGTAATTAATGACGAAGAAAAACAAACAATACAAAACAACAAACGGAACGTGAAAACCCATACAGCCTATCTGGTGACAACTAACACAGAGACAGGAACAATCACCCACGAAACACTCAAAGAATATGGCTGCCTAAATATGGTTCCCAATCAGAGACAACGATAATCACCTGACTCCGATTGAGAACCGCCTCAGGCAGCCATAGACTATGCTAGACACCCCACAACACCCCATGACAAAAACGCACCACAATAACCCATGTCACACCCTGGCCTGACCAAATAAATGAAGACAAACATACTATACTTCGACCAGGGCGTGACAGAATCCCCCCTAAAGGTGCGGACTCCCGGACGCACATCAAAACAATAGGGAGGGTCCGGGTGGGCATCTGTCCATGGTGGCGGCTCCGGCTCGGGACGTGGACCCAACTCCATCAATGTCTTAGTTCCTCCCCCTCGCGTCCTAGGATAGTCCACCCTCGCCGCCGACCATGGCCTAGTAGTCCTCACCCAGAACCCCACTGGACTGAGGGGCAGCTCGGGACTGAGGGGCAGCTTGGGACTGAGGGGAAGCTCGGGACTGAGGGGAAGCTCAGCACTGAGGGGAAGCTCAGCACTGAGGGGAAGCTCAGCACTGAGAGGAAGCCCAGCACTTAAAGGAAGCCCAGCACTGAGAGGAAGCTCAGGCAGGTAGTTGGATCCGGCAGATCCTGGCTGGCTGGCGGATCTGGAAGAGTCTGGTTGACTGGCGGATCTGGAAGAGTCTGGTTGACTGGCAGATCTGGAAGAGTCTGGTTGACTGGCAGATCTGGAAGAGTCTGGCTGACTGGCGGATCTGGAAGAGTCTGGCTGACTGGCGGATCCGGAAGACTCTGGTTGACTGGCAGATCTGGATGAGTCTGGCTGACTGGCAGATCTGGAAGAGTCTGGTTGACTGGCAGATCTGGAAGAGTCTGGCTGACTGGCAGATCTGGAAGAGTCTGGTTGACTGGCAGATCTGGAAGAGTCTGGCTGACTGGTAGATCTGGAAGAGTCTGGCTGACTGGCAGATCTGGAAGAGTCTGGCTGACTGGCAGATCTGGAAGAGTCTGGCTGACTGGCAGATCTGGAAGAGTCTGGCTGACTGGCTGCTCCATGCAGACTGACAGCTCAGGCTGCTCCATGCAGGCTGGCAGCTCTGGCTGCGCTGAACAGGCAGGAGACTCCAGCAGCGCTGTAGAGGAGGAAAGCTCTGGCTGCGCTGAACAGGCGGGAGGCTCCGGCAGCGCAGGAGAGGAGAAAGGCTCCGGCAGCGCTGGAGAGGCGCGGCTTACTGTAGACCTGATGCGTGGTCCTGGCACTGGTAGTACTGGGCCAAGGACACGCACAGGAAGCCTGGTGCGGGGAGCTGCCACCGGAGGACTGGTGTGTGGAGGTGGCACTGGATAGACCGTGCAGGCGCACTGGAGCTCTTGAGCACCGAGCCTGCCCAACCTTACCTGGCTCGATGCCCACTCTCGCCCGGCCAATACAAAGAGCTGGTATGTACCGCACCGGGCTATGCACCCTCACTGGAGACACTGTGCGCTCCATAGCGCCATAGGCACACGGTGCCTGCCCGGTCTCTTTAGCCCCCCGGTAAGCACAGGAAGTTAGCGCAGGTCTGAACCCTTACTCTGCCACACTCTCCCTGAGCCCCCCCAAATACATTTTTGGGGCTGACTCTCGGGCTTCCTTCTGCGCCGCCGTGCTTGTCTCCTCGACTCCATTCTTCTATAACCCTCTTCGCACTGCTCCAGCGAATCCCAGGCGGGCTCCGGCACTCTCTCTGGGTCGACCGCCCACCTGTCTATTTCCTCCCAAGTAGTATATTCCAAACTTCGTAGCTCCTGCTCCTGAACAATCTAAATCTGTGTCAGGTGTCTTCCCCTTGGTATTCCCTATAGGACTGAATCTGTGTCAGGTGTCTTCCCTTGGTATTCCCTCTAGGACTGAATCTGTGTCAGGTGTCTTCCCTTGGTATTCCCTCTAGGACAGGACGGAATCTGTGTCAGGTGACTTCCCTTGGTATTCCCTCTAGGACTGAATCTGTGTCAGGTGTCTTCCCTTGGTATTCCCTCTAGGCCTGAATCTGTGTCAGGTGTCTTCCCTTGGTATTCCCTCTAGGACAGGACGGAATCTGTGTCAGGTGTCTTCCCTTGGTATTCCCTCTAGGACTGAATCTGTGTCAGGTGTCTTCCCTTGGTATTCCCTCTAGGACTGAATCTGTGTCAGGTGTCTTCCCTTGGTATTCCCTCTAGGACTGAATCTGAGTCAGGTGTCTTCCTCTTGGTATTCCCTCTTGGACTGAATCTGTGTCAGGTGACTTCCCTTGGTATTCCCTCTAGGACAGGACTGAATCTGTGTCAGGTGTCTTCCCTTGGTATTCCCTCTAGGACTGAATCTGTGTCAGGTGTCTTCCCTTGTTATTCCCTCTAGGACTGAATCTGTGTCAGGTGTCTTCCCTTGGTATTCCCTCTAGGACTGAATCTGTGTCAGGTGTCTTCCCTTGGTATTCCCTCTAGGACTGAATCTGTGTCAGGTGTCTTCCCTTGGTATTCCCTCTAGGACAGGACGGAATCTGTGTCAGGTGACTTCCCTTGGTATTCCCTCTAGGACTGAATCTGTGTCAGGTGTCTTCCCTTGGTATTCCTTCTAGGCCTGAATCTGTGTCAGGTGTCTTCCCTTGGTATTCCCTCTAGGACAGGACGGAATCTGTGTCAGGTGTCTTCCCTTGGTATTCCCTCTAGGACTGAATCTGAGTCAGGTGTCTTCCTCTTGGTATTCCCTCTAGGCCTGAATCTGTGTCAGGTGTCTTCCCTTGGTATTCCCTCTAGGACTGAATCTGAGTCAGGTGTCTTCCTCTTGGTATTCCCTCTTGGACTGAATCTGTGTCAGGTGACTTCCCTTGGTATTCCCTCTAGGACAGGACTGAATCTGTGTCAGGTGTCTTCCCTTGGTATTCCCTCTAGGACTGAATCTGTGTCAGGTGTCTTCCCTTGGTATTCCCTCTAGGACTGAATCTGTGTCAGGTGTCTTCCCTTGGTATTCCCTCTAGGACTGAATCTGTGTCAGGTGTCTTCCCTTGGTATTCCCTCTAGGACTGAATCTGAGTCAGGTGTCTTCCTCTTGGTATTCCCTCTAGGACTGAATCTGTGTCAGGTGTCTTCCCTTGGTATTCCCTCTAGGACTGAATCTGTGTCAGGTGTCTTCCCTTGGTATTCCCTCTAGGACTGAATCTGTGTCAGGTGTCTTCCCTTGGTATTCCCTCTAGGACTTAATCTGTGTCAGGTGTCTTCCCTTGGTATTCCCTCTAGGACTGAATCTGTGTCAGGTGTCTTCCCTTGGTATTCCCTCTAGGACTGAATCTGTATCAGGTGTCTTCCCTTGGTATTCCCTCTAGGACTGAATCTGTGTCAGGTGTCTTCCCTTGGTATTCCCTCTAGGACTGAATCTGTGTCAGGTGTCTTCCCTTGGTATTCCCTCTAGGACTGAATCTGTGTCAGGTGTCTTCCCTTGGTATTCCCTCTAGGACTGAATCTGTGTCAGGTGTCTTCCCTTGGTATTCCCTCTAGGACTGAATCTGTGTCAGGTGTCTTCCCTTGGTATTCCCTCTAGGACTGGACGGAATCTGTGTCAGGTGTCTTCCCTTGGTATTCCCTCTAGGACTGAATCTGTGTCAGGTGTCTTCCCTTGGTATTCCCTCTAGGACAGGACTGAATCTGTGTCAGGTGTCTTCCCTTGGTATTCCCTCTAGGACTGAATCTGTGTCAGGTGTCTTCCCTTGGTATTCCCTCTAGGACAGGACTGAATCTGTGTCAGGTGTCTTCCCTTGGTATTCCCTCTAGGACACGACTGAATCTGTGTCCGTCACGTCGACCCTAATACTCTAAATATTCATTAAATGAGGTGATTAAATCTGGGTCCTTTAGTTAATAGCTGTGATCATGGAGCAGATTGGTCCGTGTTAGGAGATGATGCTGTTGGCTTGAAACAGGGTGAAGAGAGGGACATTCTCTGTGTGTGTGTGTGTGTGTGTGTGTGTGTGTGTGTGTGTGTGTGTGTGTGTGTGTGTGTGTGTGTGTGTGTGTGTGTGTGTGTGTGTGTGTGTGTGTGTTTGACATCCTCAGGTCTAAGGCCCACTGCAGGGAGTCGACCGTACGCCCACCTGGCACGTTGGCATCACCTGAGTCCTGCTGTCCACTTTTCCTCTCTGTGTCGCACACACACACACACACACACACACACACACACACACACACACACACACACACACACACACACACACACACACACACACACACACACACACACACACACACACACAGGTGTACACGTACAGGTGATGAGCGTGCAGGGTAGATGTTATATCAACCTATCATGATAGTACAGGTGATGAGCGTGCAGGGTAGATGTTATATCACAACCTATCATGATAGTACAGGTGATGAGCGTGCAGGGTAGATGTTATATCACAACCTATCATGATAGTACAGGTGATGAGCGTGCAGGGTAGATGTTATATCACAACCTATCATGATAGTACAGGTGATGAACGTGCAGGGTAGATGTTATATCACAACCTATCATGATAGTACAGGTGATGAACGTGCAGGGTAGATGTTATATCACAACCTATCGTGATAGTACAGGTGATGAACGTGCAGGGTAGATGTTATATCACAACCTGTCATGATAGTACAGGTGATGAACGTGCAGGGTAGATGTTATATCACAACCTATCATGATAGTACAGGTGATGAACGTGCAGGGTAGATGTTATATCACAACCTATCATGATAGTACAGGTGATGAGCGTGCAGGGTAGATGTTATATCACAACCTATCATGATAGTACAGGTGATGAGCGTGCAGGGTAGATGTTATATCACAACCTGTCATGATAGTACAGGTGATGAGCGTGCAGGGTAGATGTTATATCAAGGTGTCATGATAGTACAGGTGATGAGCGTGCAGGGTAGATGTTATATCACAACCTATCATGATAGTACAGGTGATGAGCGTGCAGGGTAGATGTTATATCACAACCTATCATGATAGTACAGGTGATGAACGTGCAGGGTAGATGTTATATCACAACCTATCGTGATAGTACAGGTGATGAGCGTGCAGGGTAGATGTTATATCACAACCTATCATGATAGTACAGGTGATGAGCGTGCAGGGTAGATGTTATATCACAACCTATCATGATAGTACAGGTGATGAACGTGCAGGGTAGATGTTATATCACAACCTATCGTGATAGTACAGGTGATGAGCGTGCAGGGTAGATGTTATATCACAACCTGTCATGATAGTACAGGTGATGAGCGTGCAGGGTAGATGTTATATCAAGGTGTCATGATAGTACAGGTGATGAGCGTGCAGGGTAGATGTTATATCAAGGTGTCATGATAGTACAGGTGATGAGCGTGCAGGGTAGATGTTATATCACAACCTGTCATGATAGTACAGGTGATGAGCGTGCAGGGTAGATGTTATATCACAACCTATCATGATAGTACAGGTGATGAGCGTGCAGGGTAGATGTTATATCACAACCTGTCATGATAGTACAGGTGATGAACGTGCAGGGTAGATGTTATATCACAACCTGTCATGATAGTACAGGTGATGAACGTGCAGGGTAGATGTTATATCAAGGTGTCATGATAGTACAGGTGATGAACGTGCAGGGTAGATGTTATATCACAACCTGTCATGATAGTACAGGTGATGAACGTGCAGGGTAGATGTTATATCACAACCTGTCATGATAGTACAGGTGATGAGCGTGCAGGGTAGATGTTATATCACAACCTATCATGATAGTACAGGTGATGAGCGTGCAGGGTAGATGTTATATCACAACCTATCATGATAGTACAGGTGATGAGCGTGCAGGGTAGATGTTATATCACAACCTATCATGATAGTACAGGTGATGAGCGTGCAGGGTAGATGTTATATCACAACCTGTCATGATAGTACAGGTGATGAGCGTGCAGGGTAGATGTTATATCACAACCTATCGTGATAGTACAGGTGATGAGCGTGCAGGGTAGATGTTATATCACAACCTGTCATGATAGTACAGGTGATGAACGTGCAGGGTAGATGTTATATCACAACCTATCATGATAGTACAGGTGATGAACGTGCAGGGTAGATGTTATATCACAACCTATCATGATAGTACAGGTGATGAACGTGCAGGGTAGATGTTATATCACAACCTATCGTGATAGTACAGGTGATGAGCGTGCAGGGTAGATGTTATATCAAGGTGTCGTGATAGTACAGGTGATGAGCGTGCAGGGTAGATGTTATATCACAACCTATCATGATAGTACAGGTGATGAGCGTGCAGGGTAGATGTTATATCACAACCTATCATGATAGTACAGGTGATGAGCGTGCAGGGTAGATGTTATATCAAGGTGTCGTGATAGTACAGGTGATGAGCGTGCAGGGTAGATGTTATATCACAACCTATCATGATAGTACAGGTGATGAGCGTGCAGGGTAGATGTTATATCACAACCTATCATGATAGTACAGGTGATGAGCGTGCAGGGTAGATGTTATATCACAACCTATCATGATAGTACAGGTGATGAACGTGCAGGGTAGATGTTATATCACAACCTATCATGATAGTACAGGTGATGAGCGTGCAGGGTAGATGTTATATCACAGGTGTCATGATAGTACAGGTGATGAGCGTGCAGGGTAGATGTTATATCACAACCTGTCATGATAGTACAGGTGATGAGCGTGCAGGGTAGATGTTATATCACAACCTATCATGATAGTACAGGTGATGAGCGTGCAGGGTAGATGTTATATCACAACCTATCATGATAGTACAGGTGATGAGCGTGCAGGGTAGATGTTATATCACAACCTATCATGATAGTACAGGTGATGAGCGTGCAGGGTAGATGTTATATCACAACCTGTCATGATAGTACAGGTGATGAGCGTGCAGGGTAGATGTTATATCACAACCTATCATGATAGTACAGGTGATGAGCGTTCAGGGTAGATGTTATATCACAACCTATCATGATAGTACAGGTGATGAGCGTGCAGGGTAGATGTTATATCACAACCTATCATGATAGTACAGGTGATGAGCGTGCAGGGTAGATGTTATATCAAGGTGTCGTGATAGTACAGGTGATGAGCGTGCAGGGTAGATGTTATATCACAACCTATCATGATAGTACAGGTGATGAGCGTGCAGGGTAGATGTTATATCACAACCTATCATGATAGTACAGGTGATGAGCGTGCAGGGTAGATGTTATATCACAACCTATCATGATAGTACAGGTGATGAACGTGCAGGGTAGATGTTATATCACAACCTGTCATGATAGTACAGGTGATGAGCGTGCAGGGTAGATGTTATATCACAACCTATCATGATAGTACAGGTGATGAACGTGCAGGGTAGATGTTATATCAAGGTGTCATGATAGTACAGGTGATGAACGTGCAGGGTAGATGTTATATCACAACCTATCATGATAGTACAGGTGATGAGCGTGCAGGGTAGATGTTATATCACAACCTATCATGATAGTACAGGTGATGAGCGTGCAGGGTAGATGTTATATCAAGGTGTCGTGATAGTACAGGTGATGAGCGTGCAGGGTAGATGTTATATCACAACCTATCATGATAGTACAGGTGATGAGCGTGCAGGGTAGATGTTATATCACAAGCTGTCATGATAGTACAGGTGATGAACGTGCAGGGTAGATGTTATATCAAGGTGTCATGATAGTACAGGTGATGAACGTGCAGGGTAGATGTTATATCACAACCTATCATGATAGTACAGGTGATGAACGTGCAGGGTAGATGTTATATCACAACCTATCGTGATAGTACAGGTGATGAGCGTGCAGGGTAGATGTTATATCACAACCTATCATGATAGTACAGGTGATGAACGTGCAGGGTAGATGTTATATCACAACCTGTCATGATAGTACAGGTGATGAGCGTGCAGGGTAGATGTTATATCACAACCTATCATGATAGTACAGGTGATGAACGTGCAGGGTAGATGTTATATGACAACCTGTCATGATAGTACAGGTGATGAGCGTGCAGGGTAGATGTTATATCACAACCTATCATGATAGTACAGGTGATGAACATGCAGGGTAGATGTTATATCACAACCTATCATGATAGTACAGGTGATGAGCGTTCAGGGTAGATGTTATATCACAACCTATCATGATAGTACAGGTGATGAGCGTGCAGGGTAGATGTTATATCACAACCTATCATGATAGTACAGGTGATGAACGTGCAGGGTAGATGTTATATCACAACCTATCGTGATAGTACAGGTGATGAGCGTGCAGGGTAGATGTTATATCACAACCTATCATGATAGTACAGGTGATGAGCGTGCAGGGTAGATGTTATATCACAACCTATCATGATAGTACAGGTGATGAGCGTGCAGGGTAGATGTTATATCACAACCTATCATGATAGTACAGGTGATGAGCGTGCAGGGTAGATGTTATATCACAACCTGTCATGATAGTACAGGTGATGAGCGTGCAGGGTAGATGTTATATCACAACCTATCATGATAGTACAGGTGATGAGCGTGCAGGGTAGATGTTATATCACAACCTATCATGATAGTACAGGTGATGAACGTGCAGGGTAGATGTTATATCACAACCTATCATGATAGTACAGGTGATGAGCGTGCAGGGTAGATGTTATATCACAACCTATCATGATAGTACAGGTGATGAGCGTGCAGGGTAGATGTTATATCACAACCTATCATGATAGTACAGGTGATGAGCGTGCAGGGTAGATGTTATATCACAACCTATCATGATAGTACAGGTGATGAGCGTGCAGGGTAGATGTTATATCACAACCTATCATGATAGTACAGGTGATGAGCGTGCAGGGTAGATGTTATATCACAGGTGTCATGATAGTACAGGTGATGAGCGTGCAGGGTAGATGTTATATCACAACCTATCATGATAGTACAGGTGATGAGCGTGCAGGGTAGATGTTATATCACAACCTGTCGTGATAGTACAGGTGATGAGCGTGCAGGGTAGATGTTATATCACAACCTATCATGATAGTACAGGTGATGAGCGTGCAGGGTAGATGTTATATCACAACCTATCATGATAGTACAGGTGATGAGCGTGCAGGGTAGATGTTATATCACAACCTATCATGATAGTACAGGTGATGAACGTGCAGGGTAGATGTTATATCACAACCTATCATGATAGTACAGGTGATGAGCGTGCAGGTTATAGATCATGTTATATCACAACCTATCATGATAGTACAGGTGATGAGCGTGCAGGGTAGATGTTATATCACAACCTATCATGATAGTACAGGTGATGAGCGTGCAGGGTAGATGTTATATCACAACCTATCATGATAGTACAGGTGATGAACGTGCAGGGTAGATGTTATATCACAACCTGTCATGATAGTACAGGTGATGAGCGTGCAGGGTAGATGTTATATCACAACCTATCATGATAGTACAGGTGATGAGCGTGCAGGGTAGATGTTATATCACAACCTGTCATGATAGTACAGGTGATGAACGTGCAGGGTAGATGTTATATCACAACCTATCATGATAGTACAGGTGATGAGCGTGCAGGGTAGATGTTATATCACAACCTGTCATGATAGTACAGGTGATGAACGTGCAGGGTAGATGTTATATCACAACCTATCATGATAGTACAGGTGATGAACGTGCAGGGTAGATGTTATATCACAACCTATCATGATAGTACAGGTGATGAACGTGCAGGGTAGATGTTATATCACAACCTATCATGATAGTACAGGTGATGAACGTGCAGGGTAGATGTTATATCACAACCTGTCATGATAGTACAGGTGATGAACGTGCAGGGTAGATGTTATATCACAACCTGTCATGATAGTACAGGTGATGAACGTGCAGGGTAGATGTTATATCACAACCTATCATGATAGTACAGGTGATGAACGTGCAGGGTAGATGTTATATCAACCTGTCATGATAGTACAGGTGATGAACGTGCAGGGTAGATGTTATATCACAACCTATCATGATAGTACAGGTGATGAGCGTGCAGGGTAGATGTTATATCACAACCTATCATGATAGTACAGGTGATGAGCGTGCAGGGTAGATGTTATATCACAACCTATCATGATAGTACAGGTGATGAACGTGCAGGGTAGATGTTATATCACAACCTATCATGATAGTACAGGTGATGAACGTGCAGGGTAGGTGTTATATCACAACCTGTCATGATAGTACAGGTGATGAACGTGCAGGGTAGATGTTATATCACAACCTATCATGATAGTACAGGTGATGAGCGTGCAGGGTAGATGTTATATCACAACCTATCATGATAGTACAGGTGATGAACGTGCAGGGTAGATGTTATATCACAACCTGTCATGATAGTACAGGTGATGAGCGTGCAGGGTAGATGTTATATCACAACCTGTCGTGATAGTACAGGTGATGAACGTGCAGGGTAGATGTTATATCACAACCTGTCGTGATAGTACAGGTGATGAGCGTGCAGGGTAGATGTTATATCACAACCTATCATGATAGTACAGGTGATGAACGTGCAGGGTAGATGTTATATCACAACCTATCATGATAGTACAGGTGATGAACGTGCAGGGTAGATGTTATATCACAACCTATCATGATAGTACAGGTGATGAGCATGCAGGGTAGATGTTATATCACAACCTATCATGATAGTACAGGTGATGAACGTGCAGGGTAGATGTTATATCACAACCTATCATGATAGTACAGGTGATGAACGTGCAGGGTAGATGTTATATCACAACCTATCATGATAGTACAGGTGATGAGCGTGCAGGGTAGATGTTATATCACAACCTATCATGATAGTACAGGTGATGAACGTGCAGGGTAGATGTTATATCACAACCTGTCATGATAGTACAGGTGATGAACGTGCAGGGTAGATGTTATATCACAACCTATCATGATAGTACAGGTGATGAGCGTGCAGGGTAGATGTTATATCACAACCTATCATGATAGTACAGGTGATGAGCGTGCAGGGTAGATGTTATATCACAACCTATCATGATAGTACAGGTGATGAACGTGCAGGGTAGATGTTATATCACAACCTATCATGATAGTACAGGTGATGAACGTGCAGGGTAGATGTTATATCACAACCTATCATGATAGTACAGGTGATGAACGTGCAGGGTAGATGTTATATCACAACCTATCATGATAGTACAGGTGATGAACGTGCAGGGTAGATGTTATATCAAGGTGTCATGATAGTACAGGTGATGAACGTGCAGGGTAGATGTTATATCACAACCTGTCATGATAGTACAGGTGATGAGCGTGCAGGGTAGATGTTATATCACAACCTATCATGATAGTACAGGTGATGAGCGTGCAGGGTAGATGTTATATCACACCTGTCATGATAGTACAGTTGATGAGCGTGCAGGGTAGATGTTATATCACAACCTGTCATGATAGTACAGGTGATGAGCGTGCAGGGTAGATGTTATATCACAACCTGTCATGATAGTACAGGTGATGAACGTGCAGGGTAGATGTTATATCACAACCTATCGTGATAGTACAGGTGATGAGCGTGCAGGGTAGATGTTATATCACAACCTATCATGATAGTACAGGTGATGAGCGTGCAGGGTAGATGTTATATCACAGGTGTCATGATAGTACAGGTGATGAGCGTGCAGGGTAGATGTTATATCACAACCTATCATGATAGTACAGGTGATGAACGTGCAGGGTAGATGTTATATCACAACCTATCATGATAGTACAGGTGATGAGCGTGCAGGGTAGATGTTATATCACAACCTATCATGATAGTACAGGTGATGAGCGTGCAGGGTAGATGTTATATCACAACCTATCATGATAGTACAGGTGATGAACGTGCAGGGTAGATGTTATATCACAACCTATCGTGATAGTACAGGTGATGAACGTGCAGGGTAGATGTTATATCACAACCTGTCATGATAGTACAGGTGATGAACGTGCAGGGTAGATGTTATATCACAACCTATCATGATAGTACAGGTGATGAGCGTGCAGGGTAGATGTTATATCACAACCTATCATGATAGTACAGGTGATGAGCGTGCAGGGTAGATGTTATATCAAGGTGTCATGATAGTACAGGTGATGAGCGTGCAGGGTAGATGTTATATCACAACCTATCATGATAGTACAGGTGATCAACGTGCAGGGTAGATGTTATATCACAACCTATCATGATAGTACAGGTGATGAACGTGCAGGGTAGATGTTATATCACAACCTATCATGATAGTACAGGTGATGAGCGTGCAGGGTAGATGTTATATCACAACCTATCATGATAGTACAGGTGATGAACGTGCAGGGTAGATGTTATATCAAGGTGTCATGATAGTACAGGTGATGAACGTGCAGGGTAGATGTTATATCACAACCTATCATGATAGTACAATTGATGAGCGTGCAGGGTAGATGTTATATCACAACCTGTCATGATAGTACAGGTGATGAGCGTGCAGGGTAGATGTTATATCACAACCTATCATGATAGTACAGGTGATGAGCGTGCAGGGTAGATGTTATATCACAACCTATCATGATAGTACAGGTGATGAACGTGCAGGGTAGATGTTATATCACAACCTATCATGATAGTACAGGTGATGAGCGTGCAGGGTAGATGTTATATCACAACCTATCATGATAGTACAGGTGATGAACGTGCAGGGTAGATGTTATATCACAACCTGTCATGATAGTACAGGTGATGAGCGTGCAGGGTAGATGTTATATCACAACCTATCATGATAGTACAGGTGATGAGCGTGCAGGGTAGATGTTATATCACAACCTGTCATGATAGTACAGGCGATGAGCGTGCAGGGTAGATGTTATATCACAACCTATCATGATAGTACAGGTGATGAACGTGCAGGGTAGATGTTATATCACAACCTATCATGATAGTACAGGTGATGAGCGTGCAGGGTAGATGTTATATCACAACCTATCGTGATAGTACAGTTGATGAACGTGCAGGGTAGATGTTATATGACAACCTGTCATGATAGTACAGGTGATGAGCGTGCAGGGTAGATGTTATATCACAACCTATCATGATAGTACAGGTGATGAACGTGCAGGGTAGATGTTATATCACAACCTATCATGATAGTACAGGTGATGAGCATGCAGGGTAGATGTTATATCACAACCTATCATGATAGTACAGGTGATGAGCGTGCAGGGTAGATGTTATATCACAACCTGTCATGATAGTACAGGTGATGAGCGTGCAGGGTAGATGTTATATCAAGGTGTCATGATAGTACAGGTGATGAGCGTGCAGGGTAGATGTTATATCACAACCTATCATGATAGTACAGGTGATGAGCGTGCAGGGTAGATGTTATATCAAGGTGTCATGATAGTACAGGTGATGAGCGTGCAGGGTAGATGTTATATCACAACCTATCATGATAGTACAGGAGATGAGCGTGCAGGGTAGATGTTATATCACAACCTATCATGATAGTACAGGAGATGAGCGTGCAGGGTAGATGTTATATCACAACCTATCATGATAGTACAGGAGATGAGCGTGCAGGGTAGATGTTATATCACAACCTATCATGATAGTACAGGTGATGAACGTGCAGGGTAGATGTTATATCACAACCTGTCATGATAGTACAGGTGATGAACGTGCAGGGTAGGTGTTATATCACAACCTGTCATGATAGTACAGGTGATGAGCGTGCAGGGTAGATGTTATATCACAACCTATCATGATAGTACAGGTGATGAACGTGCAGGGTAGATGTTATATCAAGGTGTCGTGATAGTACAGGTGATGAACGTGCAGGGTAGATGTTATATCAAGGTGTCATGATAGTACAGGTGATGAACGTGCAGGGTAGATGTTATATCAAGGTGTCATGATAGTACAGGCGATGAGCGTGCAGGGTAGATGTTATATCACAACCTATCATGATAGTACAGGTGATGAACGTGCAGGGTAGATGTTATATCACAACCTATCATGATAGTACAGATGATGAACGTGCAGGGTAGATGTTATATCACAACCTATCATGATAGTACAGGTGATGAGCGTGCAGGGTAGATGTTATATCACAACCTATCATGATAGTACAGGTGATGAGCGTGCAGGGTAGATGTTATATCAAGGTGTCATGATAGTACAGGTGATGAGCGTGCAGGGTAGATGTTATATCACAACCTGTCATGATAGTACAGGTGATGAACGTGCAGGGTAGATGTTATATCACAACCTATCGTGATAGTACAGGTGATGAGCGTGCAGGGTAGATGTTATATCACAACCTATCATGATAGTACAGGCGATGAGCGTGCAGGGTAGATGTTATATCACAACCTATCATGATAGTACAGGTGATGAACGTGCAGGGTAGATGTTATATCACAACCTATCATGATAGTACAGGCGATGAGCGTGCAGGGTAGATGTTATATCACAACCTATCATGATAGTACAGGTGATGAACGTGCAGGGTAGATGTTATATCACAACCTATCATGATAGTACAGGTGATGAACGTGCAGGGTAGATGTTATATCACAACCTATCATGATAGTACAGGTGATGAGCGTGCAGGGTAGATGTTATATCACAACGTCATGATAGTACAGGTGATGAACGGGACTGTCTTCTAAAGCTGTGTAATGCTCCTTCCTGATAGATAGACTCTACTTTAGGTCTCAGGACATCACTATAGTTCTCTATGTCCTGCTAGATAGACACTACTTTAGGACATCACTATAGTTCTCTATGTCCTGATAGATAGACTCTACTTTAGGTCTCAGGACATCACTATAGTTCTCTATGTCCTGATAGATAGACTCTACTTTAGGTCTCAGGACGTCACTATAGTTCTCATATATCCTGATAGATAGACTCTACTTTAGGTCTCAGGACATCACTATAGTTCTCTATGTCCTGATAGATAGACTCTACTTTAGGTCTCAGGGCATCACTATAGTTCTTTATGTCCTGCTAGATAGACACTACTTTAGGACTCAGGACGTCACTATAGTTCTCTATGTCCTGATAGATGTTTTAGGTCTCAGGACGTCACTATAGTTCTCATATATCCTGATAGATAGACTCTACTTTAGGTCTCAGGACATCACTATAGTTCTCTATGTCCTGATAGATAGACTCTACTTTAGGTCTCAGGACGTCACTATAGTTCTCATATATCTGATAGATAGACTCTACTTTAGGTCTCAGGACATCACTATAGTTCTCTATGGAACTGATAGATAGACTCTACTTTAGGTCTCAGGACATCACTATAGTTCTCTATGTCCTGATAGATAGACTCTACTTTAGGTCTCAGGACATCACTATAGTTCTCTATGTCCTGAAGATGGACTCTACTTTAGGTCTCAGGACATCACTATAGTTCTCTATGTCCTGCTAGATAGGGTTACTTTAGGACTCAGGACATCACTATAGTTCTCTATGTCCTGATAGATTACTACTTTAGGACTCAGGGACATCACTATAGCTCTCTATGTCCTGATAGATAGACTCTACTTTAGGTCTCCATCACTATAGTTCTCTATGTCCTGCTAGATAGACACTACTTTAGGACTCAGGACATCACTATAGTTCTCTATGTTCTGATAGATAGACTCTACTTTAGGTCTCAGGACATCACTATAGTTCTCTATGTCCTCCTAGATAGACACTACTTTAGGTCTCAGGACATCACTATAGTTCTCTATGTCCTGATAGATAGACTCTACATTAGGTCTCAGGACATCACTATAGTTCTCATATATCCTGATAGATAGACACTACTTTAGGACGCAGGACATCACTATAGTTCTCTATGTTCTGATAGATAGACTCTACTTTAGGTCTCAGAACATCACTATAGTTCTCTATGTCCTGATAGATAGACACTACTTTAGGTCTCAGGACATCACTATAGTTCTCATATGTCCTGGTAGATAGACACTACTTTAGGACATCACTATAGTTCACTATGTCCTGATAGATAGACTCTACTTTAGGTCTCAGGACGTCACTATAGTTCTCATATATCCTGATAGATAGACTCTACTTTAGGTCTCAGGACATCACTATAGTTCTCTATGTCCTGATAGATAGACTCTACTTTAGGTCTCAGGGCATCACTATAGTTCTTTATGTCCTGCTAGATAGACACTACTGTAGGACTCAGGACATCACTATAGTTCTCTATGTCCTGATAGATAGACACTACTTTAGGACTCAGGACGTCACTATAGTTCTCTATGTCCTGATAGATAGACTCTACATTAGGTCTCAGGACATCACTATAGTTCTCATATGTCCTTGTAGATAGACTCTACTTTAGGTCTCAGGACGTCACTATAGTTCTCATATATCCTGATAGATAGACTCTACTTTAGGTCTCAGGACATCACTATAGTTCTCTATGTCCTGATAGATAGACTCTACTTTAGGTCTCAGGACGTCACTATAGTTCTCATATATCCTGATAGATAGACTCTACTTTAGGTCTCAGGACATCACTATAGTTCTCTATGTCCTGATAGATAGACTCTACTTTAGGTCTCAGGACATCACTATAGTTCTCTATGTCCTGATAGATAGACTCTACTTTAGGTCTCAGGACATCACTATAGTTCTCTATGTCCTGATAGATAGACTCTACTTTAGGTCTCAGGACATCACTATAGTTCTCTATGTCCTGCTAGATAGACACTACTTTAGGACTCAGGACATCACTATAGTTCTCTATGTCCTGATAGATAGACACTACTTTAGGACTCAGGACATCACTATAGCTCTCTATGTCCTGATAGATAGACTCTACTTTAGGTCTCAGGACATCACTATAGTTCTCTATGTCCTCCTAGATAGACACTACTTTAGGTCTCAGGACATCACTATAGTTCTCTGGTCCTGATAGATAGACTCTACATTAGGTCTCAGGACATCACTATAGTTCTCATATATCCTGATAGATAGACACTACTTTAGGACGCAGGACATCACTATAGTTCTCTATGTTCTGATAGATAGACTCTACTTTAGGTCTCAGAACATCACTATAGTTCTCTATGTCCTGATAGATAGACACTACTTTAGGTCTCAGGACATCACTATAGTTCTCTATGTCCTGATAGATAGACTCTACTTTAGGTCTCAGGACATCACTATAGTTCTCATATGTCCTGGTAGATAGACACTACTTTAGGACTCAGGACATCACTATAGTTCTCTATGTCCTGATAGATAGATACTACTTTAGGACTCAGGACATCACTATAGTTCTCTATGTCCTGGTAGATAGACACTACTTTAGGTCTCAGGACATCACTATAGTTCTCTATGTCCTGATAGATAGACACTACTTTAGGTCTCAGGACATCTCTACCCACCACAGAGACCCAGTCTGAGGGTCAGGTGATGACAGCAGGGTAGCTCTCTCTCTGTCTCTCTGTCTCTCTGTCTCTCTGTCTCTCTGTCTGTCTGTCTGTCTGTCTGTCTGTCTGTCTGTCTGTCTGTCTGTCTGTCTGTCTGTCTGTCTGTCTGTCTGTCTGTCTGTCTGTCTGTCTGTCTGTCTGTCTGTCTCTCACTCTCTCTGTTTTTTCCTCATTCTGACAGTCCTATAAAATGCATCTCAACTGTCACCCTACGCCCTATAAGGTGCAGTATGTTTGACCAGAACCGGGGAATTGGTGACCCAGACATTCACTTTTAATGGTGGGATTTTATGCAGCCCGGTATCAGTCTGTTTGCCCTCTTCGGTTCAGCCTGGCGTGGTATTTGAAAAGACGTTCATAAATAGTCTATTGAGCAGAGTTTATTGACACCAGGTCTGATCAATAAAGATATCCTTGGTGGATTGGTGCACGAAGACTGCAGGTGCACCAGATATCCCATTACCCCTCCCCCCTCCCTGCCTCCCGCCTATCTATCTCCCACGACCTTTCTCTCTCTCTCTCTCTCTCTCTCTCTCTCTCTCTCTCTCTCTCTCTCTCTCTCTCTCTCTCTCTCTCTCTCTCTCTCTCTCTCTCTCTGGACACAGTTGAATCACATATCAATTTCCAGGATGGAAAAGGTCAAACATTCCTGTCTCATTCTCTTTCACTCTGACATGAAAAGTCTCTGGATCTCTGAGCTCCAGACAAAGCCAAAGAGAGGGGGGAAAGATACTTAGATGTTTTTGTTGTCTTACTTTAATGAGACTTTAATGAGACATCCTCATTACACTAAAGTCACCTCAAACACCTCCCACCACCTTCACACAGAATGAGAGGGGGGAGAGGAGAGAGAGAGAGAGGGGAAGGAGAGACAGAGAGCGAGAGAGGAGACAGAGAGAGAGAGACAGAGAGACAGAGAGCGAGAGAGGAGACAGAGAGAGAGAGAGAGGGAGAGACAGAGAGCGAGAGAGAGAGAGACAGACAGACAGAGAGCGAGAGAGGGAGACAGAGAGAGAGAGAGAGAGAGAGTGGGGGAGAGAGAGGGGGGAGAGGAGAGACAGAGAGACAGAGAGACAGAGAGACAGAGAGAGAGAGAGAAAGTATAATGTTTACTTTTAATGTTTTATTGTTTATTTAACTTTTCACGCTAGGGAGTTGTGGATCTGGGGAGTTGTGGATCTGGGGCGTTGTAGATCTGGGGAGTTGTGGATCTAGGGAGTTGTGGATCTGGGGAGTTGTGGATCTGAGGAGTTGTGGATCTGAGGAGTTGTGGATCTGGGGAGTTGTAGATCTAGGGGAGTTGTGGATCTAGGGAGTTGTGGATCTGGGGAGTTGTGGATCTGGGGAGTTGTAGATCTAGGGGAGTTGTAGATCTAGGGAGTTGTGGATCTAGGGCGTTGTGGATCTGGGGAGTTGTGGATCTGGGGAGTTGTGGATCTAGGGCGTTGTGGATCTAGGGCGTTGTGGATCTAGGGCGTTGTGGATCTAGGGCGTTGTGTATCTTGGGCGTTGTGGATCTGGGGAGTTGTGGATCTAGGGAGTTGTGGATCTAGGGCGTTGTGGATCTAGGGCGTTGTAGATCTAGGGAGTTGTGGATCTGAGGAGTTGTGGATCTGAGGAGTTGTGGATCTGAGGAGTTGTGGATCTAGGGCGTTATGGATCTAGGGCGTTGTGGATCTAGGGAGTTGTGGATCTGAGGAGTTGTGGATCTGGGGAGTTGTGGATCTAGGGAGTTGTGGATCTGAGGAGTTGTGGATCTAGGGCGTTGTGGATCTAGGGAGTTGTGGATCTGGGGAGTTGTGGATCTGGGGAGTTGTGGATCTAGGGTGTTGTGGATCTAGGGAGTTGTGGATCTGGGGAGTTGTGGATCTGGGGAGTTGTGGATCTAGGGCGTTGTGGATCTGGGGAGATGTGGAACTAGGGCGTTGTGGATCTAGGGCGTTGTGGATCTAGGGCGTTGTGGATCTAGGGCGTTGTGGATCTAGGGCGTTGTGGATCTAGGGCGTTGTGGATCTAGGGCGTTGTAGATCTAGGGTGTTGTGGATCTAGGGCGTTGTGGATCTAGGGCGTTGTGGATCTAGGGAGTTGTGTATCTAGGGTGTTGTGGATCTAGGGCGTTGTGGATCTAGGGCGTTGTGGCTCTAGGGCATTGTGGATCTAGGGCGTTGTGGATCTAGAGCGTCGTGGATCTAGGGAGTTATAGATCTAGGGCGTTGTGGATCTAGGGCGTTGTGGATCTAGGGCGTTGTGGATCTAGGGAGTTATAGATCTAGGGCGTTGTGGATCTAGGGCGTTGTGGATCTAGGGCGTTGTGGCTCTAGGGCATTGTGGATCTAGGGCGTTGTGGATCTAGGGCGTTGTGGATCTAGGGAGTTGTGGATCTAGGGCGTTGTGGATCTAGGGCATTGTGGATCTAGGGCGTTGTGGATCTAGGGCGTTGTGGATCTAGGGCATTGTAGATCTAGGGCATTGTGGATCTAGGGAGTTGTGGATCTAGGGTGTTGTGGATCTAGGGAGTTGTGGATCTAGGGAGTTGTGGCAGCAGGGAGTTGTGGACGGGGATGTTGGACGGGCTTCTACCTCTGATTCCAAAAGTTGCAAGTTTTGTTTTCAGTCCAAATCTTAAAACTATTCAGAGTTAATGCCTTTTTCAAATTCCAAATTTGACATTTGAAACAACTTCGGTGTGTGACGTTTGAGAACCATCCCTTCTTGACGTGAGAACGTGAGAGCTGGTAGCTTCTCTACTGTGTTAAACACTCAGTCCTGATGCGGCGTTGGATCCCTGTACAAGACAGGCAGCCGTTCAACTCTTGATCTCCTTTCTGCGAGGCTGTCTGTCAACGTGAGTTAGAGAGGCTCCTCGTCTGGAAAATACTGTTCTGCTTCACAGTTACAGAAAGCACGGCTCCGCAAGGAACATTTACAGAGGTCCAAGGGCAATGTGAAACAAACACACACACACACACACACACACACACACACACACACACACACACACACACACACACACACACACACACACACACACACACACACACACACACACACACACACCTACCCATCCAGGACGGTAACAGCAGAGGACAATTATAAATAATTAACTAGAAATGACTTCCCCTTTTATTAGAGGTGTTTATTGTTTTTATCTCCTGTCTCTCTCTCCCTCTGTTCTCTTTCTCCTTGTCTCCTGTCTCTCTCTCCCTCTGTTCTCTTTCTCCTTGTCTCCTGTCTCTCTCTCCCTCTGTTCTCTTTCTCCTTGTCTCCTGTCTCTCTCTCCCTCTGTTCTCTTTCTCCTTGTCTCTGTCTCTCTCTCCCTCTGTTCTCTTTCTCCTTGTCTCCTGTCTCTCTCCCCTCTGTTCTCTTTCTCCTTGTCTCCTCTTCTCTCTCTCCCTCTGTTCTCTTTCTCCTTGTCTCCTGTCTCTCTCCCCCTCTGTTCTCTTTCTCCTTGTCTCCTGTCTCTCTCTCCCTCTGTTCTCTTTCTCCTTGTCTCTGTCTCTCTCTCCCTCTGTTCTCTTTCTCCTTGTCTCATTGTTCTCTTTCTCCTTGAGTTAATTATTGTCTCTCTCTCCCTCTGTTCTCTTTCTCCTTGTCTCCTGTCTCTCTCTCCCTCTGTTCTCTTTCTCCTTGTCTCCTGTCTCTCTCTCCCTCTGTTCTCTTTCTCCTTGCTCCTGTCTCTCTCTCCCCTCTGTTCTCTTTCTCCTTGTCTCCTGTCTCTCTCTCCCTCTGTTCTCTTTCTCCTTGTCTCCTGTCTCTCTCTCCCTCTGTTCTCTTTCTCCTTGTCTCCTGTCTCTCTCTCCCTCTGTTCTCTTTCTCCTTGTCTCCTGTCTCTCTCTCCCTCTGTTCTCTTTCTCCTTGTCTCCTGTCTCTCTCTCCCTCTGTTCTCTTTCTCCTTGTCTCCTGTCTCTCTCTCCCTCTGTTCTCTTTCTCCTTGTCTCCTGTCCCTCTGTTCTCTTTCTCCTTGTCTCCTGTCTCTCTCCCCTCTGTCCTTTCTGTCTCTCTCTCTCTCCCTGTCTCTCTCTCTCCTGTCTCTCTCTGTCCTCTTTCTCTGTCTGTTTCCTATCCTCTTTCTCCCTGACTCTCTCTCTCTCTCTGTCCTCTTTCTCTCTGTCTGTTTCCTATCCTCTTTCTCCCTGACTTTCTCTCTCTGTCCTCTTTCTCTCTTTCTCTTTCCTTTTTCTCCTCTATCTCTACCAATGTACAATTCCTTAGTCAGGTACAGGACCAGGAAGTGGCAGGATAAACACTCCATCACTAGCATATGTTGTGAATGCCTTAAGTGCCATGTCAAAGTTTACAGTGCAGTTGAAAGCCTTATAAACCAATACAATCCTAATAAAACCCTGAGAGAGGGAGAGAGAGAGAGAGAGAGAGAGGAGAGAGGAGAGGAGAGAGAGAGAGAGAGAGAGAGAGAGAGAGAGAGGGAGAGAGGGAGAGGGGGAGAGAGAGAGAGAGAGGGAGAGAGAGAGAGAGAGAGAGAGAGAGAGAGAGAGAGAGAGAGAGAGAGAGAGAGAGAGAGGGGGAGGAGAGTTGAACCAGTATCTAACGTTAGTCCCATCCACCTCTTGTCTGCTAAGAGAGGGTGGCAGCTGTGTCATTCACAATTCAAACTAAGTTTTTGACTTCCTCTAGTCGAGGACAGGTCTCATTGAAATAACTTGTTTAAGGTTGTCAGTTATCAATTTGACTGTTGTAGCCAATGTGTATACTGTTGAGTCGTCAGCAGCACACAGACACACAGGCTTTACGCAATGTTAGTGGAAGGTCATTAGTAAAAACAGAAAACGATAATGGCCCTAGACGGCTGCCCTGCGGTACACCACACTCAACCAAATTCGCGTTAACTTCTTATCCGGCAGGTGGGACGGTAGTGTCCCACCTGGCCAACATCCGGTGAAATTTGCAGGGCGGCGAAATTCAAACTACAGAATTATAAATATTTAACTTTCATAAAATCATCAAGTGTCAAAACTTCCTGTGTCAGATTTCAAAAAGACTTCACAGCGAAAGCGATTATCTGAGGCAAAAGCGTGAAAAACATATTGTCACACCCTGACCATAGTTTGCTTTGTATGTTTCTATGTTTTGTTTGGTCAGGGTGTGATCTGAGTGGGCATTCTATGTTGTGTGTCTAGTTTGTCTGTTTCTGTATTTGGGCCTGATACGGTTCTCAATCAGAGGCAGGTGTTAGTCGTAGTCTCTGATTGGGAACCATATTTAGGTAGCCTGTTTGGTGTTGGGTTTTGTGGGTGATTGTTCCTGTCTCCTGTGTTTGGCCTGATATGGTTCTCAATCAGGAGGCAGGTGTTAGGACTCGTAGTCTCTGATTGGGAACCATATTTAGGTAGCCTGTTTGGTGTTGGGTTTTTGTGGGTGATTGTTCCTGTCTCCTGTGTTTGGCCTGATATGGTTCTCAATCAGAGGCAGGTGTTAGTCGTAGTCTCTGATTGGGAACCATATTTAGGTAGCCTGTTTGGTGTTGGGGTTTTTGTGGGTGATTGTTCCTGTCTCCTGTGTTTGGCCTGATATGGTTCTCAATCAGAGGCAGGTGTTAGTCGTAGTCTCTGATTGGGAACCATATTTAGGTAGCCTGTTTGGTGTTGGGTTTTTGTGGGTGATTGTTCCTGTGTTTGTGCCACACGGACTGTTTTCAGGTTTTTTTTTTGGTTATGTGTTCATGTTCAGTTTTCTCATTAAAAAAAACCATGGACAACAACCACGCTGCATTTTGTCCGCCTCTCCTTGAACGAAGAATCCCGTGACACATATTTCAACCACGAAAGTCAGAAATAATACATAATTAATATAATTAATATATATATTAATATATAACATAATTAATGCCTTACCTTTGAAGATCTTCTTCTGTTGGCACTCCAAAAGGTCCCAGTTACATTACAAATGGTCCTTTGTTTGATAATGTTTATATCCATAAAAACTCAGTTTAGCTGGCGCTTCAGTCAATAATCCACCCAGTTTCCCTCCATCAAAATACACACAAAATGAATCCCAAACGTTACTAATAAACTTCTCCAAACCAGTCAAACAACGTTTATAATCAAACCTTAGGTCCCCTAATATGTCAATAAACTATAACATTTAAGATGGGGAATCGTTATTGTCTTTACCGGAGGAAAATACTGAAGAATCTTCCATGCTCTTGGAAACACTACAGCCAAAATGGGAGCCACCTAGAAAAACTACAATTTCTGGCTAATTTTTCCCCAAAAACAGCCTGAAACTTTTTCTAAAGACGGTTGACATCTAGTGGAAGCCCTAGGAACTGCAATCTGGGAGGACTTAAATTAATTTTGGGGGGGGGGATTGTCCTCAGGGTTTCGCCTGCCATATCAGTGATGTTAGACTCACAGACATCATTTGAACAGTTTTTGAAACGTTAGAGTGTTTTCTATCCAAATATATCAATTATATGCATATCCTAGCCTCTGGGCCTGAGTAACAGGCAGTTTACTTTGGGCACGATTTTCATCCTGAAGTGAAAATACTGCCCCCTACCCAAGAGAGGTTAAAGAGGCTTCCATTAAAGGAAAACCCCTGTGTGTTTTATTAGACTGACAACTCTCCACAACACCTACGTTTCTTTCAGACTCTCAGTCCATAATAAGGTAGAGTTTCTTTTCAGTCGATCAGAGCCTGTGAATAGGAGGATCAGAGCCTGTGAATAGGAGGACCAGAGCCTGTGAATAGGAGGACCAGAGCCTGTGAATAGGAGGATCAGAGCCTGTGAATAGGTGGATCAGAGCCTGTGAATAGGAGGATCAGAGCCTGTGAATAGGAGGACCAGAGCCTGTGAATAGGTGGATCAGAGCCTGTGAATAGGAGGACCAGAGCCTGTGAATAGGTGGATCAGATCCTGTGAACAGGTGGATCAGAGCCTGTGAATAGGTGGATCAGAGCCTGTGAATAGGAGGATCAGAGCCTGAATAGGAGGATCAGAGCCTGTGAATAGGAGGATCAGAGCCTGTGAATAGGTGGATCAGAGCCTGTGAATAGGAGGATCAGAGCCTGTGAATAGGTGGACCAGAGCCTGTGAATAGGTGGATCAGAGCCTGTGAATAGGAGGATCAGAGCCTGTGAATAGGTGGATCAGAGCCTGTGAATAGGAGGATCAGAGCCTGTGAATAGGAGGATCAGAGCCTGTGAATAGGTGGATCAGAGCCCGTGAATAGGTGGATCAGAGCCTGTGAATAGGAGAATCAGAGCCTGTGAATAGGTGGATCAGAGCCTGTGAATAGGTGGACCATAATAGGTGGATCAGAGCCTGTGAATAGGAGGATCAGAGCCTGTGAATAGGAGGATCAGAGCCTGTGAATAGGTGGATCAGAGCCTGTGAATAGGAGGATCAGAGCCTGTGAATAGGAGGATCAGAGCCTGTGAATAGGAGGATCAGAGCCTGTGAATAGGTGGATCAGAGCCTGTGAATAGGTGGATCAGAGCCTGTGAATAGGTGGATCAGAGCCTGTGAATAGGAGGATCAGAGCCTATGAATAGGTGGATCAGAGCCTGTGAATAGGAGGATCAGAGCCTGTGAATAGGAGGATCAGAGCCTGTGAATAGGAGGATCAGAGCCTGTGAATAGGTGGATCAGAGCCTGTGAATAGGAGGATCAGAGCCTGTGAATAGGTGGATCAGAGCCTGTGAATAGGTGGATCAGAGCCAGTGAATAGGTGGATCAGAGCCAGTGAATAGGAGGATCAGAGCCTGTGAATAGGTGGATCAGAGCCTGTGAATAGGAGGATCAGAGCCTGTGAATAGGAGGATCAGAGCCTGTGAATAGGAGGATCAGAGCCTGTGAATAGGTGGATCAGAGCCTGTGAATAGGAGGATCAGAGCCTGTGAATAGGAGGATCAGAGCCTGTGAATAGGAGGATCAGAGCCTGTGAATAGGTGTATCAGAGCCTGTGAATAGGAGGATCAGAGCCTGTGAATAGGAGGACCAGAGCCTGTGAATAGGTGGATCAGAGCCTGTGAATAGGAGGATCAGAGCCTGTGAATAGGTGGATCAGAGCCTGTGAATAGGAGGATCAGAGCCTGTGAATAGGAGGATCAGAGCCTGTGAATAGGTGGATCAGAGCCTGTGAATAGGTGGATCAGAGCCTGTGAATAGGTGGATCAGAGCCTGTGAATAGGAGGATCAGAGCCTGTGAATAGGTGGACCAGAGCCTGTGAATAGATGGGTCAGAGCCTGTGAATAGGTGGACCAGAGCCTGTGAATAGGAGGACCAGAGCCTGTGAATAGGTGGATCAGAGCCTGTGAATAGGAGGATCAGAGCCTGTGAATAGGTGGACCAGAGCCTGTGAATAGATGGGTCAGAGCCTGTGAATAGGTGGACCAGAGCCTGTGAATAGGAGGACCAGAGCCTGTGAATAGGTGGATCAGAGCCTGTGAATAGGAGGACCAGAGCCTGTGAATAGGTGGATCAGATCCTGTGAACAGGTGGATCAGAGCCTGTGAATAGGAGGATCAGAGCCTGTGAATAGGAGGATCAGAGCCTGTGAATAGGTGGATCAGACCCTGTGAATAGGAGGAATAGAGCCTGTGAATAGGTGGATCAGAGCCTGTGAATAGGAGGATCAGAGCCTGTGAATAGGTGTATCAGAGCCTGTGAATAGGAGGATCAGAGCCTGTGAATAGGAGGATCAGACCCTGTGAATAGGAGGAATAGAGCCTGTGAATATGTTGACATTTGGAAAGCGTCCTCTGTGTTGGAGGCATGATGTTGAGGCTTCCAGAACTATTGACTGGGTTCCTATACGTCTTGATTACATCAACTGCTGTTGTTCGTGTTCCCGTTCACACACACACACACACACACACACACACACACACACACACACACACACACACACACACACACACACACACACACACACACACACACACACACACAGACAGACAGATAGGAAGACTAAAACCCATCTGTTAAAACACACCTTGCGGCTCATAAAAACACACTCTGCAGGTGTGTGTCTGTCAGGTAGCGATGTGTGTACTGCAGGTGTGTGTGTGTCTGTCAGGTAGCGATGTGTGTTACAGTGCAAACAGCTGGAGGCAGGGCTTTCTCCTATAGAGCTCCATTTTTATGGAGCGGTCTGCCTACCCATGTCAGAGACGCAAACTCAGTCTCAACCTTTAAGTCTTTACTGAAGACTCATCTCTTCAGTGGGTCATATGGTTGAGTGTAGTCTGGCCCAGGAGTGGGAAGGTGAACGGAAAGGCTCTGGAGCAAAGAACCGCCCTTGCTGTCTCTGCCTGGCCGGTTCCCCTCTTTCCACTGGGATTCTCTGTCTCTAACCCTATTACAGGGGCTGAGTCACTGGCTTCCTGGGGCTCTCTCATGCCGTCCCTGGAGGGTGCGTCACCTGAGTGGGTTGATTCACTGTTGTGGTCATCCTGTCTGGGTTGGCCCCCCCCTTGGGTTGTGCCGTGGCGGAGATCTTTGTGGGCAATACTCGGCCTTGTCTCAGGATGGTAAGTTGGTGGTTGAAGATATCCCTCTAGTGGTGTGGGGGCTGTGCTTTGGCAAAGTGGGTGGGGTTATATCCTTCCTGTTTGGCCCTGTCCGGGGGTGTCCTCGGATGGGGCCACAGTGTCTCCTGACCCTTCCTGTCTCAGCCTCCAGTATTTATGTTGCAGTAGTTTATGTGTCGGGGGGCTAGGGTCAGTTTGTTATATCTGGAGTACTTCTCCTGTCCTATTCGGTGTCTTGTGTGAATCTAAGTGTGCGTTCTCTAATTCTCTCCTTCTCTCTTTCTTTCTCTCTCTCGGAGGACCTGAGCCCTAGGACCATGCCCCAGGACTACCTGACATGATGACTCCTTGCTGTCCCCAGTCCACCTGGCCATGCTGCTGCTCCAGTTTCAACTGTTCTGCCTTACTATTATTCGACCATGCTGGTCATTTATGAACATTTGAACATCTTGGCCATGTTCTGTTATAATCTCCACCCGGCACAGCCAGAAGAGGACTGGTCACCCCACATAGCCTGGTTCCTCTCTAGGTTTCTTCCTAGGTTTTGGCCTTTCTAGGGAGTTTTTCCTAGCCACCGTGCTTCTACACCTGCATTGCTTGCTGTTTGGGGTTTTAGGCTGAGGGTTTCTGTACAGCACTTTGAGATATCAGCTGATGTACGAAGGGCTATAGAAATACATTTAATTTCAGTTAGCGGTTAGCGTTAGCGTCGATCAATCAACTGGATTACATTTGATTTCAGTTAGCGGTTAGCGTTAGCGTCGATCAATCAACTGGATTACGTTTGATTTCAGTTAGCGGTTAGCGTTAGCGTCGATCAATCAACTGGATTACATTTGATTTCAGTTAGCAGTTAGCGTTAGCGTCGATCAATCAACTGGATTACATTTGATTTTTTGATTTGATTTGCATTCGGAAAGCATTCAGACAGACCTCTTCCCCTTTTCTCCACAGGAACACGGAACACGGAACACAGAACACAGAACACAGAACATAATACATTATGACATAATACAGAACATCAATAGACAACGTCGCAGCCCTTTATCTAAAATGGATGAAATACACACATTATATCATCCCATGATGACAAAGCAAAAACAGGTTTTGGGGCTTTTTTTTGCAATATTATTATCAATTAAAATGTGAAATATCTTATTTTCCTAATTATTCAGACCCTTTGCTATGAGACTCCAAATTGAGCTCAGGTGCATCCTGTTTCCATTGATTATCCTTGAGATGTTTTCTACAGCTTGCCAGGAGTCCAGCTGTTGTAAATTCAATATGATTGGATATGATTTGGAAAGGCACACACCTGTCTATATAAGGTTCCACAGTTGACAGTGATGGTCAGAGCAAAAACTGGAACTGTATCATAATACCAGTGGGTCAGAAGTTTACATACACTAAGTTGACTGTGCCTGTAAACAGCTTGGAAAAATCCAGAAAAATTATTTCATGGCTTTAGAAGCTTCTTGTAGACTAATTGACAAAATTTGAGTCAATTTGAGGTGTACCTGTGGATGTATTTCAAGGCCTACCTTCAAACTCAGTGCCTCTTGGCTTGACATCATGGGAAAATCAAAAGAAATCAGCCAAGACCTCAGAAAAAGATTGTAGACCTCCACAAGTCTGGTTCATCCTTGGGAGCAATTTCCAAAACGCCTGAAGGTACCACGTTCATCTGTACAAACAATAGTATGCAAGTATAAACACCATGGGACCACGCAGTCGTCATACCGCTCAGGAAGGAGACACGTTCTGTCTCCTAGAGACGAACGTACTTTGGTGCGAAAAGTGCAAATCAATCCCAGAACAACAGCAAAGGACCTTGTGAAGATGCTGGAGGAAACAGGTACAAAAGTATCTATATCCACAGTAAAACAAGTCCTATATCGACATAACCTGAAAGGCCGCTCAGCAAGGAAGAAGCCACTGCTCCAAAACCGCCATAAAAAAGCCAGACTATGGTTTGCAACTGCACATGGGGACAAAGATCGTACTTTTTGGAGAAATGTCCTCTGGTCTGATGAAACAAAAATATAACTGTTTGGCCATAATGACCATCGTTATGTTTGGAGGAAAAACAAGGAGTCTTGCAAGCCAAAGAACACCATCCCAACCGTGAAGCACGGGGGTGGCAGCATCATGTTGTGGGGGTGCTTTGCTGCAGGAGGGACTGGTGCACTTCACAAAATAGATGGCTTCATGAGGCAGGAAAATTTGGTGGATATATTGAAGCAACATCTCAAGACATCAGTCAGGAAGTTAAAGTTTGGTCGCAATGGGTCTTCCAAATGGACAATGACCCCAAGCATACATCCAGAGGTGTGGCAAAATGGCCTAAGGACAACAAAGTCAAGGTATTGGAGTGGCCATCACAAAGCCCTGACCTCAATCCCATAGAATATTTGATGGCAGAACTGAAAAATAGTGTACGTCAAGGATTCCTACAAACCTGACTCAGTTTACACCAGCTCTGTCAGAAGGCCTACAAACCTGACTCAGTTTACACCAGCTCTGTCAGAAGGCCTACAAACCTGACTCAGTTTACACCAGCTCTGTCAGGAGGCCTACAAACCTGACTCAGTTTACACCAGCTCTGTCAGAAGGCCTACAAACCTGACTCAGTTTACACCAGCTCTGTCAGAAGGCCTACAAACCTGACTCAGTTTACACCAGCTCTGTCAGAAGGCCTACAAACCTGACTCAGTTTACACCAGCTCTGTCAGAAGGCCTACAAACCTGACTCAGTTTACACCAGCTCTGTCAGAAGGCCTACAAACCTGACTCAGTTTACACCAGCTCTGTCAGAAGGCCTACAAACCTGACTCAGTTTACACCAGCTCTGTCAGAAGGCCTACAAACCTGACTCAGTTTACACCAGCTCTGTCAGAAGGCCTACAAACCTGACTCAGTTTACACCAGCTCTGTCAGAAGGCCTACAAACCTGACTCAGTTTACACCAGCTCTGTCAGGAGGCCTACAAACCTGACTCAGTTTACACCAGCTCTGTCAGAGGCCTACAAACCTGACTCAGTTTACACCAGCTCTGTCAGAAGGCCTACAAACCTGACTCAGTTTACACCAGCTCTGTCAGAGGCCTACAAACCTGACTCAGTTTACACCAGCTCTGTCAGAAGGAATGGGCCGAAATTCACCCAACTTATTGTGGGAGGCTTGTGGAAGGCTACCTGAAACGTTTGACCCAAGTTTAACAATTTAAAGGCAATGCTACCAAATACTAATTGAGTTTATGTAAACTTCTGACCCACTGGGGATGTGATGAAAGAAAATAAAACTGAAATAAATCATTCCCTCTACTATTATTCTGACATTTCACATTCTTAAAATAAAGTGGTGATCCTTCCTGAACTAACACAGGGATTTTTGACTAGGATTAAAATGTCAGGAACGGTGAAAAACGGAGTTTAAATGTATGTGGCTAAGGTGTAGGTAAACTTCCAACTTCAACTGTAGGTAGGGGTGGAGTGACTAGGCATATATAATAAACAGTGAGTAGCAGCAGTTTTAAAAAAAAGGGAGGGTCAATGTAAATAGTCCGGCGACCATTTGATTGGCTGTTCAGCAGTAATTTGATTGGCTGTTCAGCAGTAATTTGATTGGCTGTTCAGCAGTAATTTGATTGGCTGTTCAGCAGTCTTATTGCTTGGGGGTAGAAGCTGTTAAGGAGCCTTTTGGACCTAGACTTGGCGCTCCGGGAACCGATTGCCGTGTGGTAGCAGAGAGAACCTTCTATGACTAGGCTGACTGGAGTAGTTCTCCCTGAATGGAACAGGATGCCATTAGGACGCTGCAATGGACTGTGGGAAAGTCCGGGAGAGATACTTCCGCCATGTTCTATTAGTGACCTCTGCATGTCCTCCGTTAACCTGAAGAAGCAGTGGTGACTCAGCAGGGTTCAACAGCTTTTACTTCCTTAACCTGAAGAAGCAGTGGTGACTCAGCAGGGTTCAACAGCTTTTACTTCCATTAACCTGAAGAAGCAGTGGTGACTCAGCAGGGTTCAACAGCTTTTACTTCCTTAACCTGAAGAAGCAGTGGTGACTCAGCAGGGTTCAACAGCTTTTACTTCCTTAACCTGAAGAAGCAGTGGTGACTCAGCAGGGTTCAACAGCTTTTACTTCCATTAACCTGAAGAAGCAGTGGTGACTCAGCAGGGTTCAACAGCTTTTACTTCCATTAACCTGAAGAAGCAGTGGTGACTCAGCAGGGTTCAACAGCTTTTACTTCCTTAACCTGAAGAAGCAGTGGTGACTCAGCAGGGTTCAACAGCTTTTACTTCCTTAACCTGAAGAAGCAGCGGTGACTCAGCAGGGTTCAACAGCTTTTACTTCCTTCATATTTCTCTATATCGGATTTCTAAAAACACGTTTTCATTTTGTCATTGTGGGGTTTTGTGTGTAAGATGTCTGAGATTTCAACTCTTGTGGAATCATGTTCTCTCTAAATGTTCTCTAAATGTTCTCTAAACGTTCTCTAAACGTTCTCTAAACGTTCTCTAAATGTTCTCTAAACGTTCTCTAAACGTTCTCTAAACGTTCTCTAAATGTTCTCTAAATGTTCTCTAAACGTTCTCTAAACGTTCTCTAAATGTTCTCTAAACGTTCTCTAAATGTTCTCTAAACGTTCTCTAAACGTTCTCTAAATGTTCTCTAAACGTTCTCTAAACGTTCTCTAAATATCACTATCCCCCACCATAAATGATAGATTTTATTTACAGACTTGGCCATAAACCAAAATAAACATTTATCTGTTGCTGAGATTCACTGGCGGGCTCTGTTGGGAATATATATATATATATTTTATTTTTTAAAACCTTTTGTCATCTGAATTTGTCATTTGAGGCGACATGAATGTAGATTGGTTTAGCCAGGCCTCAGACCATTTGAAGAAAATGTGTCTTGACTTCAACATGACCCAACTGATTGTAGAACAAACCCAGCAAACTCCTCACTGATTGGCCGGATTCTGACCAATAGCCTCCACCAGTACTGAGCAGTGGTGTCTTTGCTAATCATCTCAGTGATCACTGTCCTATTAGAGATACCAAACAGATGAACCCTTTCAAATTAATTTACCTGCATGTCCAGCCCTGAAATTCAACCTGACAATGAAGTGATTCACCATTCTAGTTTCAGGATGTCCAGCCCTGAAATTCAACCTGACAATGAAGTGATTCACCATTCTAGTTTCAGGATGTCCAGCCCTTTATATTTAACCTGACAATGAAGTGATTCACCATTCTAGTTTCAGGATGTCCAGACCTTTATATTTAACCTGACAATGAAGTGATTCACCATTCTAGTTTCAGGATGTCCAGCCCTGAAATTCAACCTGACAATGAAGTGATTCACCATTCTAGTTTCAGGATGTCCAGCCCTGAAATTCAACCTGACAATGAAGTGATTCACCATTTTAGTTTCAGGATGTCCAGCCCTGAAATTCAACCTGACAATGAAGTGATTCACCATTCTAGTTTCAGGATGTCCAGCCCTGAAATTCAACCTGACAATGAAGTGATTCACCATTCTAGTTTCAGGATGTCCAGCCCTGAAATTCAACCTGACAATGAAGTGATTCACCATTCTAGTTTCAGGATGTCCAGCCCTGAAATTCAACCTGACAATGAAGTGATTCACCATTCTAGTTTCAGGATGTCCAGCCCTGAAATTCAACCTGACAATGAAGTGATTCACCATTCTAGTTTCAGGATGTCCAGCCCTGAAATTCAACCTGACAATGAAGTGATTCACCATTCTAGTTTCAGGATGTCCAGCCCTGAAATTCAACCTGACAATGAAGTGATTCACCATTCTAGTTTCAGGATGTCCAGCCCTGAAATTCAACCTGACAATGAAGTGATTCACCATTCTAGTTTCAGGATGTCCAGCCCTGAAATTCAACCTGACAATGAAGTGATTCACCATTCTAGTTTCAGGATGTCCAGCCCTGAAATTCAACCTGACAATGAAGTGATTCACCATTCTAGTTTCAGGATGTCCAGCCCTGAAATTCAACCTGACAATGAAGTGATTCACCATTCTAGTTTCAGGATGTCCAGCCCTGAAATTCAACCTGACAATGAAGTGATTCACCATTCTAGTTTCAGGATGTCCAGCCCTGAAATTCAACCTGACAATGAAGTGATTCACCATTCTAGTTTCAGGATGTCCAGCCCTGAAATTCAACCTGACAATGAAGTGATTCACCATTCTAGTTTCAGGATGTCCAGCCCTGAAATTCAACCTGACAATGAAGTGATTCACCATTCTAGTTTCAGGATGTCCAGCCCTGAAATTCAACCTGACAATGAAGTGATTCACCATTCTAGTTTCAGGATGTCCAGCCCTGAAATTCAACCTGACAATGAAGTGATTCACCATTCTAGTTTCAGGATGTCCAGCCCTGAAATTCAACCTGACAATGAAGTGATTCACCATTCTAGTTTCAGGATGTCCAGCCCTGAAATTCAACCTGACAATGAAGTGATTCACCATTCTAGTTTCAGGATGTCCAGCCCTGAAATTCAACCTGACAATGAAGTGATTCACCATTCTAGTTTCAGGATGTCCAGCCCTGAAATTCAACCTGACAATGAAGTGATTCACCATTCTAGTTTCAGGATGTCCAGCCCTGAAATTCAACCTGACAATGAAGTGATTCACCATTCTAGTTTCAGGATGTCCAGCCCTGAAATTCAACCTGACAATGAAGTGATTCACCATTCTAGTTTCAGGATGTCCAGCCCTGAAATTCAACCTGACAATGAAGTGATTCACCATTCTAGTTTCAGGATGTCCAGCCCTGAAATTCAACCTGACAATGAAGTGATTCACCATTCTAGTTTCAGGATGTCCAGACCTTTATATTTAACCTGACAATGAAGTGATTCACCATTTTGAGGAAAGGTGAGACTCTCACCAATACATGTTGGTTGTTTTGCTCTAGCATGCCCATAGGATACCCGGGTCTGTAACACAGCGAGCCAGTCAGTTGGGTCTGTAACACAGCTAGCCAGTCAGTTGGGTCTGTAACACAGCTAGCCAGTCAGTTGGGTCTGTAACACAGCTAGCCAGTCAGCTGGGTCTGTAACACAACTAGCCAGTCAGTTGGGTCTGTAACACAGCAGGGGGAAGGGAGTTGAGCCACTGCCAACTTCACTCTGCTGCTTTTCAAAAACAAAATAAACCGTTGATTGGCCATCCTTCATGGCATGCATCCCAAATGAAACCCCATTCCCCATAGGGCTCTGGTCAAAAGTAGTGCGCTCAATAGGGAATAGGTCTGCATTTGGGACGCAAACCCCAACGTGTGTTTGACCCGTGGATCATCCAGGCTATTTAAAATACACTCTCTTGTGATTCTCTCAAAGCGAAGTTGCGGTTCCACTGTAGAGCAGTTGGGTGAGACGTTGACCCGAGGTTAAGTAGAGCGATAGTGCTACTTAGCGTAGCCAGAGAGCCACACTCCAGACAACAGGCATTCTACCAATGAAAACAGGCATTCTACTCCAAACAGGCATTCTACTCCAAACAGGCATTCTACTCCAAACAGGCATTCTCATCCAAACAGGCATTCTACCAATGAAAACAGGCATTCTTCTCCAGACAGGAATTGTACTCCAAACAGGCATTCTACTCCAGACAAGCATTCTACTCCAAACAGGCATTCTACTCCAGACAAGCATTCTACTCCAAACAGGCATTCTACTCCAAACAGGCATTCTACTCCAAACAGGCATTCTACCAATGAAAACAGGCATTCTTCTCCAGACAGGAATTGTACTCCAAACAGGCATTCTACTCCAGACAAGCATTCTACTCCAAACAGGCATTCTACTCCAAACAGGCAGTCTACTCCAAACAGGCATTCTACTCCAAACAGGCATTCTACTCCAAACAGGCATTCTATTCCAAACAGGCATTCTACTCCAAACAGGCATTCTACTCTAAACAGGCATTCTACTCCAAACAGGCATTCTACTCCAAACAGGCATTCTACCAATGAAAACAGGCCTTCTACTCCAAACAGGCATTCTACTCCAAACAGGCATTCTACTCCAAACAGGCATTCTACTCCAAACAGGCATTCTACTCCAAACAGGCATTCTTCTCCAAACAGGCATTCTACCAATGAAAACAGGCCTTCTACTCCAAACAGGCATTCTACTCCAAACAGGCATTCTCCCTCCAAACAGGCATTCTACCAATGAAAACAGGCATTCTACTCAAACAGGCATTCTACTCCAAACAGGCATTAATTTCCAAACAGGCATTCTACTCCAAACATGCAGTCTACTCCGAACAGGCATTCTACTCCAAACAGGCATTCTCCTCCAAACAGGCATTCTACTCCAAACAGGCAGTCTACTCCAAACAGGCATTCTACTCCAAACAGGCATTCTACTCCAAACAGGCATTCTACTCCAAACAGACATTCTACTCCAAACAGGCATTCTACTCCAAACATGCAGTCTACTCCAAACAGGCATTCTACTCCAAACAGGCATTCTACTCCAAACAGGCATTCTACTTCAAACAGGCATTCTACTCCAAACAGGCATTCCACTCCAAACAGGCATTCTACTCCAAACAGGCATTCTACTCCAAACAGGCATTCTACTCCAAACAGGCATTCTACTCCAAACAGGCATTCTACTCCAAACAGGCATTCTACTCCAAACAGGCATTCTACCCCAAACAGGCATTCTACTCCAAACAGGCATTCTCCTCCAAACAGGCATTCTACTCCAAACAGGCATTCTACTCCAAACAGGCATTCTACTCCAAACAGGCATTCTACTCCAAACAGGCATTCTATTCCAAACAGGCATTCTACTCCAAACAGGCATTCTACTCCAAACAGGCATTCTACTCCAAACAGGCATTCTATTCCAAACAGGCATTCTCCTCCAAACAGGCATTCTCCTCCAAACAGGCATTCTACTCCAAACAGGCATTCTACTCCAAACAGGCATTCTACTCCAAACAGGCATTCTCCTCCAAACAGGCATTCTACTCCAAACAGGCATTCTCCCCAAACAGGCATTCTACTCCAAACAGGCATTCTGCTCCAAACAGGCATTCTACTCCAAACAGGCATTCTATTCCAAACAGGCATTCTCCTCCAAACAGGCATTCTACTCCAAACAGGCATTCTACTCCAAACAGGCATTCTACTCCAAACAGGCATTCTACTCCAAACAGGCATTATCCTCCAAACAGGCATTCTCCTCCAAACAGGCAGTCTCCTCCAAACAGGCATTCTACTCCAAACAGGCATTCTACTCCAAACAGGCATTCTACTCCAAACAGGCATTCTATTCCAAACAGGCATTCTATTCCAAACAGGCATTCTCCTCCAAACAGGCATTCTACTCCAAACAGGCATTCTACTCCAAACAGGCATTCTCCTCCAAACAGGCATTCTCTTCCAAACAGGCATTCTACTCCAAACAGGCATTCTATTCCAAACAGGCATTCTCCTCCAAACAGGCATTCTACTCCAAACAGGCATTCTCCCCCAAACAGGCATTCTCCTCCAAACAGGCATTCTCCCCCAAACAGGCATTCTATTCCAAACAGGCATTCTCCTCCAAACAGGCATTCTATTCCAAACAGGCATTCTCCCAATGAAAACAGGCATTCTCCTCCAAACAGGCATTCTACTCCAAACAGGCATTCTACCAATGAAAACAGGCATTCTATTCCAAACAGGCATTCTCCTCCAAACAGGCATTCTCCTCCAAACAGGCATTCTACTCCAAACAGGCATTCTCCTCCAAACAGGCATTCTCCTCCAAACAGGCATTCTCCTCCAAACAGGCATTCTACTCCAAACAGGCATTCTACTCCAAACAGGCAGTCTACTCCAAACAGGCATTCTCCCCCAAACAGGCATTCTCCTCCAAACAGGCATTCTCCCCCAAACAGGCATTCTACTCCAAACAGGCATTCTCCCCAAACAGGCAGTCTACTCCAAACAGGCATTCTCCCCAAACAGGCATTCTCCCCCAAACAGGCATTCTACTCCAAACAGGCATTCTCCCCCAAACAGGCATTCTACTCCAAACAGGCATTCTCCCCAAACAGGCATTCTACTCCAAACAGGCATTCTCCCCCAAACAGGCAGTCTACTCCAAACAGGCATTCTCCCCCAAACAGGCATTCTACTCCAAACAGGCATTCTCCCCCAAACAGGCAGTCTACTCCAAACAGGCATTCTCCCCCAAACAGGCAGTCTACTCCAAACAGGCATTCTCCTCCAAATAGGCATTCTACTCCAAACAGGCATTCTCCTCCAAACAGGCATTCTACTCCAAACAGGCATTCTCCCCAAACAGGCATTCTACTCCAAACAGGCATTCTCCTCCAAACAGGCATTCTCCCCCAAACAGGCAGTCTACTCCAAACAGGCATTCTTCTCCAAACAGGCATTCTGCTCCAAACAGGCATTCTGCTCCAAACAGGCATTCTACTCCAAACAGGCATTCTACTCCAAACAGGCATTCTACTCCAAACAGGCATTCTACTCCAAACAGGCATTCTACTCCAAACAGGCATTCTATTCCAAACAGGCATTCTACTCCAAACAGGCATTCTACTCCAAACAGGCATTCTGCTCCAAACAGGCATTCTGCTCCAAACAGGCATTCTACTCCAAACAGGCATTCTACTCCAAACAGGCATTCTACTCCAAACAGGCATTCTACTCCAAACAGGCATTCTACTCCAAACAGGCATTCTACTCCAAACAGGCATTCGATTCCAAACAGGCATTCTATTCCAAACAGGCATTCTACTCCAAACAGGCATTCTACTCCAAACAGGCATTCTATTCCAAACAGGCATTCTACTCCTAACAGGCATTCTACTCCAAACAGGCATTCTACTCCAAACAGGCATTCTACTCCAAACAGCCATTCTCCGATGATTCTCCCTCCTCTGTTCATTGTTGCATTGGATTCTACCTCTAAAAGTCTAAGACATTATATTACAGGATATGCTCGTATTCAACCAATAATTTAACATCTAATTAGCATAAATCCATCGTGACGATTGTGATCCATCTCTTTATATAAATGGGTCAATGAAATTTGTGTCCCAAATTGCATCCTACAATACGATCTATACAGATGCACTATTTTGATCAGAACTTTATGGAGCCTGGTGAGAAGTAGTTGGGAACAGGGGAGCTATTTGGGATACACACGGGGTCCACAGGAAGTCTCTCCTCACCTGACAGGATACTGTCAAAACAGAGTGAACAATGATTCATCTAATAATGACCCTTTACAATATCTGTCTCTATGTCCCTGTCTCCTATTCCATAGGTGATATTACTAGTGATGTCTATTCAATATCTGTCTCTATGTCTCTGTCTCCTATTCCATAGGTGTAGTGATGTCTATTCAATATCTGTCTCTATGTCCCTGTCTCCTATTCCATAAGTCATATTACTAGTGATGTCTATTCAATATCTGTCTCTATGTCTCTGTCTCCTATTCCATAGGTGTAGTGATGTCTATTCAATATCTGTCTCTATGTCCCTGTCTCCTATTCCATAAGTGATATTACTAGTGATGTCTATTCAATATCTGTCTCTATGTCCCTGTCTCCTATTCCATAAGTGATATTACTAGTGATGTCTATTCAATATCTGTCTCTATGTCTCTGTCTCCTATTCCATAAGTGTAGTGATGTCTATTCAATATCTGTCTCTATGTCTCTGTCTCCTATTCCATAGGTGTAGTGATGTCTATTCAATATCTGTCTCTATGTCCCTGTCTCCTATTCCATAAGTGATATTACTAGTGATGTCTATTCAATATCTGTCTCTATGTCCCTGTCTCCTATTCCATAAGTGTAGTGATGTCTATTCAATATCTGTCTCTATGTCCCTGTCTCCTATTCCATAGGTGTAGTGATGTCTATTCAATATCTGTCTCTATGTCTCTGTCTCCTATTCCATAGGTGATATTACTAGTGATGTCTATTCAATATCTGTCTCTATGTCTCTGTCTCCTATTCCATAGGTGATATTACTAGTGATGTCTATTCAATATCTGTCTCTATGTCTCTGTCTCCTATTCCATAGGTGATATTACTAGTGATGTCTATTCAATATCTGTCTCTATGTCCCTGTCTCCTATTCCATAGGTGATATTACTAGTGATGTCTATTCAATATCTGTCTCTATGTCTCTGTCTCCTATTCCATAGGTGATATTACTAGTGATGTCTATTCAATATCTGTCTCTATGTCTCTGTCTCCTATTCCATAGGTGATATTACTAGTGATGTCTATTCAATATCTGTCTCTATGTCTCTGTCTCCTATTCCATAGGTGATATTACTAGTGATGTCTATTCAATATCTGTCTCTATGTCTCTGTCTCCTATTCCATAAGTGATATTACTAGTGATGTCTATTCAATATCTGTCTCTATGTCCCTGTCTCCTATTCCATAGGTGTAGTGATGTCTATTCAATATCTGTCTCTATGTCCCTGTCTCCTATTCCATAAGTGATATTACTAGTGATGTCTATTCAATATCTGTCTCTATGTCCCTGTCTCCTATTCCATAGGTGTAGTGATGTCTATTCTATATCTGTCTCTATGTCCCTGTCTCCTATTCCATAGGTGATATTACTAGTGATGTCTATTCAATATCTGTCTCTATGTCCCTGTCTCCTATTCCATAAGTGTAGTGATGTCTATTCAATATCTGTCTCTATGTCTCTGTCTCCTATTCCATAAGTGTAGTGATGTCTATTCAATATCTGTCTCTATGTCCCTGTCTCCTATTCCATAGGTGTAGTGATGTCTATTCAATATCTGTCTCTATGTCCCTGTCTCCTATTCCATAGGTGTAGTGATGTCTATTCAATATCTGTCTCTATGTCCTGTCTCCTATTCCATAGGTGTAGTGATGTCTATTCAATATCTGTCTCTATGTCCCTGTCTCCTATTCCATAAGTGATATTACTAGTGATGTCTATTCAATATCTGTCTCTATGTCCCTGTCTCCTATTCCATAGGTGATATTACTAGTGATGTCTATTCAATATCTGTCTCTATGTCCTGTCTCTTATTCCATAGGTGATATTACTAGTGATGTCTATTCAATATCTGTCTCTATGTCCTGTCTCTTATTCCATAGGTGATATTACTAGTGATGTCTATTCAATATCTGTCTCTATGTCCCTGTCTCCTATTCCATAGGTGATATTACTAGTGATGTCTATTCAATATCTGTCTCTATGTCCCTGTCTCCTATTCCATAGGTGATATTACTAGTGATGTCTATTCAATATCTGTCTCTATGTCCCTGTCTCCTATTCCATAAGTGATATTACTAGTGATGTCTATTCAATATCTGTCTCTATGTCTCTGTCTCCTATTCCATAGGTGTAGTGATGTCTATTCAATATCTGTCTCTATGTCCCTGTCTCCTATTCCATAGGTGATATTACTAGTGATGTCTATTCAATATCTGTCTCTATGTCCCTGTCTCCTATTCCATAGGTGTAGTGATGTCTATTCAATATCTGTCTCTATGTCTCTGTCTCCTATTCCATAGGTGATATTACTAGTGATGTCTATTCAATATCTGTCTCTATGTCTCTGTCTCCTATTCCATAAGTGTAGTGATGTCTATTCAATATCTGTCTCTATGTCCCTGTCTACTATTCCATAGGTGATATTACTAGTGATGTCTATTCTATATCTGTCTCTATGTCTCTGTCTCCTATTCCATAGTGATATTACTAGTGATGTCTATTCAATATCTGTCTCTATGTCTCTGTCTCCTATTCCATAGGTGATATTACTAGTGATGTCTATTCAATATCTGTCTCTATGTCCCTGTCTCCTATTCCATAAGTCTAGTGATGTCTATTCAATATCTGTCTCTATGTCCCTGTCTCCTATTCCATAAGTGATATTACTAGTCTCGTTATGGTTATGTACATTTCTTGTGTAACTTTTTGATTGATTAGATTATTTTTATTTTATTTAAGTAAATACTTTCTTAACTCTATTTCTTGAACTGCATTGTCCATTAAGGGGCTCGTAAAGGAAGCATTTCCAATATCGGTTCTACTACACCTGTTGTATTCGACGCATGTGACAAATAAAGTGATATGATTTGATATATTGTCTCTGTCTCTGTCACTATGACAGCGTTTCTACGATAACCTGATTATTCCATCCGGTCTGCTCTAATGCCAAATACTTTCTCTATGTCAGAGACATAATGACAATATTTTCCATCGGCTAGAAATTGTCTATTTCAAATTGTGCTCGTCGGAGATTGACATTTTTTTTTCCAATTCTGTGTTTCATTTTCCATAACGTGAATATCACGTAGTCATCTGACAATAAAAAAATGTTTTTGTTTGTTCCCTGTTGTTTCCTGCGTGGTGAAGCGACAGGCCTGTGATGGGAGTCTCTGTCTCCTACCATAGGCATTTAGTCGGACAGGTGTAAATTGCTGGTATGTGTCAACATCCAGAGGTAGAGTCACCATTCACATAAGGGAACAGAGTCACTTTCCATTTTTAGCGCAAATTGAATTACGCAGAGAAAGTGATGCTTTCGTTGTTGTTCCATGGAAACTGTTTTTTTTTTTCAATTTATTTTTTTTAAAACATGCTTTATTTGTTTTCAATGCATAAATTAAATTGTTTGTTTATCAGCCTGTTTCATCATCTGTCTCAGAAACTGTCCTCGTGATCCCTCGAGACATTATTCAACCGTTTTGGACCAATTTACATGTAATACATACAGCAATACAATAAGAGCATCAACTCCATGTTTACACCTCTTCCAAGACAGGTATTGTTTTAAACTCTTGATGATGACAATTCAATATTGTTTAAACCTCTTGTCTCCGAGGACAAGACAGGTATTGTTTTAAACCTCTTGATGAGGACAAGACAGATATTGTGATATTGTTTTAAACCTCTTGATACGAGGACAAGACAGATATTGTTTTAAACCTCTTGATACGAGGACAAGACAGATATTGTTTTCCATCTTGATACGAGGACAAGACAGATATTGTTTTATGATCTCTTGATACGATTCCAAGACAGATATTGTTGATATTGTTATAAGCCTCTTGATACGATACAAGACAGATATTGTTTTAGATCACTTTCCATACGGGACAAGACAGGTATTGTTTTCAAACCTCTGATCTCAAGATGGTATTGTTTTAAACCTCTTGATACGAGGACAATACTAGTATTGTTGATATTGTTTTATGACCTCTTGATACGAGGACAAGACAGATATTGTTGATATTGTTTTAGACCTATTGATACGTGTAGGACAAGATATAAATATTGTTGTCTCTATGTACATTTCAACCTCTTGATAAGAGGACAGATATTGTGTATATATTATTTTATCATGTGTACATTTCAACCTCTTGATAAGAGGACAGATATGTGTATTCATATTATTTTATCATGTGTACATTTCAACCTCTTGATAAGAGGACAGATATTGTGTATATATTATTTTATCATGTGTACATTTCAACCTCTTGATAAGAGGACAGATATTGTGTATATATTATTTTATCATGTGTACATTTAAACCTCTTGATACGAGGACAATAAATCAAATGTCAAACAAATGTACTGATGAAGCCCTTTTTACATCAGCTGATGTCTCAAAGTGCTGTACAGAAACCCTCAGCCTAAAACCCCAAACAGTAAGCAATGCAGGTGTAGAAGCACGGTGGCTAGGAAAAACTCCCTAGAATGGACAGAGACCTAGGAAGAAACCTAGAGAGGAACCAGGCTATGTGGGGTGGCCAGTCCTCTTCTGGCTGTGCCGGGTAGATTCCAACCAGGCTATGAGGGTGGACCAGTCCTCTTCTGGCTGTCTCCGGGTATTCCAGAGGAACCAGGCTATGAGGGGTGGACCAGTCCTCTTCTGGCTGTACCGGGTAGAGAGGAACCAGGCTATTCAATGGCCAGTCCTCTTCTGGCTGTACTGGGTGAGAGGAACCAGGCTAGGAGGGGTGGCCAGTCCTCTTCTGGATGTACCGGGTAGAGAGGAACCAGGCTATGAGGGGTGGCCAGTCCTCTTCTGGCTGTACTCAAGAGAGGAACCAGGCTCTGAGGGGTGGCCAGTCCTCTTCTGGCTGTACCAGGTAGAGAGGAACCAGGCTATGAGGGGTGGCCAGTCCTCTTCTGACTGTGCCGGGTAGAGAGGAACCAGGCTATGAGGGGTGGCCAGTCCTCTTCTGACTGTACTGGGTAGAGAGGAACCAGGCTATGAGGGGTGGCCAGTCCTCTCTGGCTGTTCCAGATAGAGAGGAACCAGGCTATGAGGGGTGGCTATTCAACCTCTTCTGGCTGTGCCAGATAGAGAGGAACCAGGCTATGTTTTCAATGGCCAGTCCTCTTCTGGCTGTGCCAGATAGGAGGAACCAGGCTATGAGGGGTGGCCAGTCCTCTTCTGGCTGTGCCAGGTAGAGAGGAACCAGGCTATGAGGGGTGGCCAGTCCTCTCTGGCTGTGCCAGATAGAGAGGAACCAGGCTATGAGGGGTGGCCAGTCCTCTTCTGGCTGTGCCAGATAGAGAGGAACCAGGCTATGAGGGTGGCCAGTCCTCTTCAGGCTGTGCCAGATAGAGAGGAACCAGGCTATGAGGGGTGGCCAGTCCTCTTCTGGCTGTGCCAGATAGAGAGGAACCAGGCTATGAGGGTGGCCAGTCCTCTTCTGACTGTCCAGGTAAGAGGAACCAGGCTATGAGGGGTGGCCAGTCCTCTTCTGGCTGTACTGGGTGGAAGGAACCAGGCTATGAGGGGTGCCAGTCCTCTTCTGGCTGTACTGGGTTAGAGGAACCAGGCTATGAGGGTGGCCAGTCCTCTTCTGACTGTACTGGGTAGAGAGGAACCAGGCTATGAGGGTGGCCAGTCCTCTTCTGGCTGTACCGGGTGTAGAGGAACCAGGCTATGAGGGTGGCCAGTCCTCTTCTGACTGTACTGGGTAGAGAGGAACCAGGCTATGAGGGGTGGCCAGTCCTCTCTGGCTGTGCCAGATAGAGAGGAACCAGGCTATGAGGGTGGCCAGTCCTCTTCTGGCTGTGCCAGATAGAGAGGAACCAGGCTATGAGGGTGGCCAGTCCTCTTCTGGCTGTGCCAGATAGAGAGGAACCAGGCTATGAGGGGTGGCCAGTCCTCTTCTGGCTGTGCCAGGTAGAGAGGAACCAGGCTATGAGGGGTGGCCAGTCCTCTCTGGCTGTGCCAGATAGAGAGGAACCAGGCTATGAGGGGTGGCCAGTCCTCTTCTGGCTGTGCCAGATAGAGAGGAACCAGGCTATGAGGGGTGGCCAGTCCTCTTCAGGCTGTACCAGGTAGAGAGGAACCAGGCTATGAGGGGTGGCCAGTCCTCTTCAGGCTGTACCGGGTGGAGATTATAACAGAAAATGGCCAAGATGTTCAAACGTTCATAGGGTCAAATAATAATCATCACAGTGGTTGTCGAGGGTGCAGCAAGTCAGCACCTCAGGAGTAAATGTCAGTTGGCTTTTTATAGCCGATCATTCAGAGGTCGAGACAGCAGGTGCGGTAGAGAGAGAGAGTCGAAAACAGCAGGTCTGGGACAAAGTAGCACGTCCTGTGAACAGGTCAGGGTTCCATAGCCACAGGCAGAACAGTTGAAACTGGAGCCACAGCACGGCCAGGTGGACTGGGGACAGCAAGAAGTCATCAGGCCAGGTAGTCCTGAGGCAAAGTCACAGGGCTCAGGTCCTCCGGGAGGGGAGGGAGAGGGTGGGAGTAAGAATTAGAAGGAGCATACTTAAATTTACACGGGACACCGGATAAGACAGGATAATTTTTTATTTTATTTTATTTATTTTACCTTTATTTAACCAGGCAAGTCAGTTAAGAACAAATTCTTATTTTCAATGACGGCCTGGGAACAGTGGGTTAACTGCCTGTTCAGGGGCAGAACGACAGATTTGTACCTTGTCGGCTGGGGGGTTTAAACTCACAACCTTCCCGTTACTAGTCCAACGCTCTAACCACAGACGGACCTCCGACTCCTCAACTTTTGCAGCATAAATATGACAAGACAGATATTGTTTTATCATGTGGACATTTTGAATGAGGAAAAAAAACAATAACCTTTCTGTGGCCAAAATGTTTGTCTCTGTCTCTCCAACTCTCTATGTACGTTGTAATCATGTAACAGTCTCTTTCTCTCCAACTCTCTATGTACATTGTAGTCATGTAGCAGATGTTGTCATCTGGAGCGACTTAACAGGAACAATCAGGGTTAAGTGCCTTTCTCATGGGAACATCGACAGATTTCTCTCCTTGTCGGCTCGAGGATTAGAACGAGCAAAACTTTAGGTTACTAGAAGAACACTCTGAACCCGTTTAGAACACTTTAGAACACTCTGAACCCGTTAGGTAACCTGTCGCCTCTAACTCTCTGCTGTTCGGGGGACCTGGGACAGGACAGGTCTTTGACTCAATAACATGTTAAATGGTTGTTCTGTGGGTGAAATGTTATATGTGTCCTTGGCTGAAGGGGTGTATGTGTTTAGATGTGTGTGTGTGTCATTGTGCGTTTGAAGTGTGTGTGTGTGTAATGTGTGTTTAGATGTGTATCTGACCCTTTGTTCTCCCTTCTGTAGTGTGTGTGTGTGTGTGTGTGTGTGTGTGTGTGTGTGTGTGTGTGTGTGTGTGTGTGTGTGTGTGTGTGTGTGTGTGTGTCAATGTGCGTTTGTGTGTGTGTATGTCAGTGTGTGTGTGTGTGTGTGTCAATGTTTGTGTGTGTGTGTCAATGTTTGTTGTGTGTATCTGACCCTTTGTTCTCCCGCAGTCTTCTGTAGTGTTTCCCAGCAGATAGAAGCATAGCAGGAGTCACCTCTACCTGTCACACCTTCAGCCTGGCCCTGACAGGTGGTCACACACACACACACACACACACACACACACACACACACACACACACACACACACACACACACACACACACACACACACACACACACACACACACACACACAGGTATGGTGACAGAGGAGGAGACTGACACATGGACAGCAGGTGGTCCAGACAGACAGTAAACAACAATAACAAACAACAAACATTTATACATAAATAAGTCTGGAACACCTAGACCTGACATACCTACTCTAGGAGGGTTAGACTGACATACCAACTCTAGGAGAGTTAGACTGACATACCTACTTTAGGAGGGTTAGACTGACATACCAACTCTAGGAGGGTTAGACTGACATACCAACTCTAGGAGAGTTAGACTGACATACCTAACTCTAGGAGGTTAACTGACATACCAACTTTTAGACTGACATACCAACTCTAGGAGGGTTAGACTGACATACCAACTCTAGGAGGGTTAGACTGACATACCTACTCTAGGAGGGTTAGACTGACATACCTACTCTAGGAGGGTTAGACTGACATACCAACTCTGTAGTCTATATCTACCAACTGACCTACAGACGACCTCTAACCTTTTACCCTGGTCTACATCTACCAACTGACCTATAGACGACCTCTAACCTTTACCATGTAGACTATATCTACCAACTGACCTACAGACTCTAGACCTCTAGTCTTTAGTAGTTAGATCTACCAACTGACCTATAGACCCTCTAAGGTTACCCTGTAGTCTACTTAGACTGACCTCTAGTCTTTACCTGGAGTTAGACTGACATACCTACTCTAGGACTGACCTCTAGACCCTGTAGTCTACATACCTTAGTTCTGTACCCTGTAGTCTATATCTTCAACTGACTGACAGACCTACCTCTAACCTTTACCCTGTAGTCTATATCTACCAACTGACCTACAGACAACCTCTAGTCTTTACCCTGTAGACTACAGACGACCTCAAATCTTTACCTTGTAGTCTATATCTACCAACTGACCTACAGACGACCTCAAACCTTTACCCTGTAGACTACAGATGACCTCAAATCTTTACCTTGTAGTCTATATCTACCAACTGACCGACAGACGACCTCTAACCTTTACCCTTTAGTCTACATCTACCAACTGACCTACAGACGACCTCTAACCTTTACCCTGTAGTCTACATCTACCAACTGACCTACAGACGACCTCTAGCCTTTACCCTGTAGTCTACAGACACAAACAACAAACATCTTTACATACCTGGTAGTCTACAGACGAGGGTTAGATCTGACTGATACAGACTCTAACCTTTACCCTGGGTTAGATCTACCAACTCTAGGAGGTTACCACATACCTCTAGGAGGGTTAGTCTGACATCTACCAACTGACTACAGACGACCTCTAACCTTTACCCTGGTCTATATCTACCAACTCTAGGAGGGTTAACTGACCTACCGAGGACCTCTAGTCTTTACCCTGTAGTCTATATCTACCAACTGACCTACAGACGACCTCTAGTCTTCACCCTGTAGTCTATATCTACCAACTGACCTACAGACGACCTCTAACCTTTACCCTGTCGACTACACCTACCAACTGACCTACAGACGACCTCTAGCCTTTACCCTGTAGTCTATATCTACCAACTGACCTACAGACGACCTCTAGCCTTTACCCTGTAGACTATATCTACCAACTGACCTATAGACGACCTCTAACCTTTACCCTGTAGTACCAACTGACCTAGACGACCTCTAGTCTTTACCCTGTAGTCTACATCTACCAACTGACCTACAGACGACCTCTAACCTTTACCCTGTAGTCTACATCTACCAACTGACCTACAGACGACCTCTAGTCTTTACCCTGTAGTCTATATCTACCAACTGACCTACAGACGACCTCTAGCCTTTACCCTGTAGTCTATATCTACCAACTGACCTACAGACGACCTCTAGTCTTTACCCTGTAGACTACATCTACCAACTGACCTACAGACGACCTCTAGTCTTTACCCTGTAGTCTATATCTACCAACTGACCTACAGACGACCTCTAGTCTTTACCCTGTAGACTACATCTACCAACTGACCTATAGACGACCTCTAACCTTTACCCTGTAGACTACAGACGACCTCTAACCTTTACCCTGGTCTACTGTCCTCTGCAGGCCACATATTTCTCGACACATCTCCATGCATATTTCATGTCAGTATTATTCCAATTGCAGCTCTGCTCCCTGGCTCTTGGCTTTGCAATCTTTGTCTGTCTTCCAAACGGAACCCTATGCCCTACGTAGTGCACTACTTTTGACTCAAGGCTTATGGGCCCTCATAAAAAGTAGTGCACTACATAGGGAATAGGGTGCCATTTGGAACACGCATTCATTCTGTTCCCCTGCACCTGTCCCCGGCTCGGCCTTATGGGGGATGAGACACCATTACATAGCAGAGCAAACATCTGTTAGTCGCAGCTGGCACCATTACCAAGCAGGGGGATCATGGGAACTGGTAGGGAGAGAGAGATAGAGGAGGGGGGAGGAGGAGGGATCAGGGAACTGGGGGAGAGAGAGAGGGATCATGGGAACTGGTAGGGAGAGAGAGATAGAGATAGATGGAGAGGGGTGGGATGAGAGGGGAGGAGGAGGGATCATGGGAACTGGTAGGGAGAGAGATAGAGATAGAGGAGGGGGTAGAGGGGGAGGAGGATAGAGAGGGGTGAGGAGGGTAGAGGAGGAGATAAAGGGGGTGAGAGAGGCAAAAGAAGCTCTAGTTGTGTACTTTGTGAAATATGTTCTGCACAATACAGCTCGCGAAAGTGTGATCTTCTCCCTCTGCCACTGAACACACAGCTAGCTTAGCACAGCAAACTGTGTGTGTGTGTGTCTGTGTGTGTGTGTGTGTGTGTGTCTGTGTCTGTGTGTGTCTGTGTGTGTGTCTGTGTCTGTGTCTGTGTCTGTGTGTGTGTGTGTGTGTGTGTGTGTGTGTGTGTGTGTGTGTGTGTGTGTGTGTGTGTGTGTGTGTGTGTGTGTGTGTTTGTCTGTGCGTGTCTGTGTGTGTCTGTGTTTGTCTGTGTGTGTCTGTGTGTGTGTGTGTGTGTGTGTGTGTGTGTGTGTGTGTGTGTGTGTGTGTGTGTGTGTGTGTGTGTGTGTGTGTGTGTGTGTGTGTGTGTGTGTGTGTGTGTGTGTAGGTAAAGAACACAAGGACACAATGCAAATAGCCCGGGTAGCCATGTGATTACCTGTTCAGGAGTCTTATGGCTTGGGGGTAAAAACTGTTGAGAAGCCTTTTGGTCCTTTGACTTGGCACTCCGGTACCGCTTCCCGTGCGGTAGTAGAGAGAACAGTCTATGACTGGGGCGGCTGGGGTCTTTGACCATGTTTATGGCCTTCCTCTGACACCGCCTGGTGTAGAGGTCCTGGATGGCAGGCAGCTTAGCCCCAGCGATGTTCTGGGCCGTACGCACTACCCTCTATAGGGTCGTCCTCTGACACCGCCTGGTGTAGAGCTCCTGGGTGGCAGGCAGCTTAGCCCCAGTGATGTTCTGGGCCGTACGCACCACCCTCTATAGGGTCGTCCTCTGACACCGCCTGGTGTAGAGGTCCTGGATGGCAGGCAGCTTAGCCCCAGTGATGTACTGGGCCGTACGTACCACCCTCTATAGGGTCGTCTTCTGACACCGCCTGGTGTAGAGGTCCTGGATGGCAGGCAGCTTAGCCCCAGTGATGTTCTGGGCCGTACGCACCACCCTCTATAGGGTCGTCCTCTGACACCGCCTGGTGTAGAGGTCCTGGGTGGCAGGCAGCTTTGCCCCAGCGATGTTCTGGGCCGTACGTACCACCCTCTATAGGGTCGTCCTCTGACACCGCCTGGTGTAGAGGTCCTGGGTGGCAGGCAGCTTAGCCCCAGTGATGTTCTGGGCCGTACGTACCACCCTCTATAGGGTCGTCCTCTGACACCGCCTGGTGTAGAGGTCCTGGGTGGCAGGCAGCTTAGCCCCAGTGATGTTCTGGGCCGTACGTACCACCCTCTATAGGGTCGTCCTCTGACACCGCCTGGTGTAGAGGTCCTGGGTGGCAGGCAGCTTAGCCCCAGTGATGTTCTGGGCCGTACGTACCACCCTCTATAGGGTCGTCCTCTGACACCGCCTGGTGTAGAGGTCCTGGATGGCAGGCAGCTTAGCCCCAGTGATGTTCTGGGCCGTACGTACCACCCTCTATAGGGTCGTCCTCTGACACCGCCTGGTGTAGAGGTCCTGGATGGCAGGCAGCTTAGCCCCAGTGATGTTCTGGGCCGTACGTACCACCCTCTATAGGGTCGTCCTCTGACACCGCCTGGTGTAGAGGTCCTGGATGGCAGGCAGCTTAGCCCCAGTGATGTTCTGGGCCGTACGTACCACCCTCTATAGGGTCGTCCTCTGACACCGCCTGGTGTAGAGGTCCTGGATGGCAGGCAGCTTAGCCCCAGTGATGTTCTGGGCCGTACGTACCACCCTCTATAGGGTCGTCCTCTGACACCGCCTGGTGTAGAGGTCCTGGATGGCAGGCAGCTTAGCCCCAGCGATGTTCTGGGCCGTACGTACCACCCTCTGTAAGTGCCTTGCGGTCGGAGGCTGAGCAGTTGCCGTACCAGACAGTGATGCAACCAGTCAGGATGCTCTCGATGGTGCAGCTGTAGAACCTTTTGAGAATCTCAGGACCCATGCCAAATCTTTTTAGTTTCCTGAGGGGGAATAGACTGTGTTTTGCCCTCTTCAAGACTGTCTTGATGTGTTTCGATCAATCTAGTTTGTTGTTGATGTGGACACCGAGGAACTTGAAGCTCTCAACCTGCTCCACTACAGCCCCGTCGATGAGAATGGGGGCGTGGCTCCGTCCTCCTTTTCCTGTTGTCCACAATCATTTCCTTTGTCTTGATCACGTTGAGGGAGAGGTCGTTGTCCGTGCACCACCCGGCCAGGTCTCTGACCTCCTCCCTAGGACAACCACTGTTGTGTCGTCTGCAAACTTAACTTCTTGCGTCAAGCCAACCCGGATCCGGGATCATGACTACAACCTCAAGCCCATTACCTTAACGCAACGTTAACTATTCATGAAAATCGCAAATGAAATGAAATCAATATGCTAGCTCTCAAGCTTAGCCTTTTGTTAACAACACTGTCATCTCAGATTTTCAAAAATATGCTTCTCAACCATAGCAAACTAGCATTTAGCATTTAGCGTTAGCATTTAGCATTAGCATTTAGCGTTAGCATTAGCAGGCAACATTTTCGCAAAAACATTCAATAAATCATTTACCTTTGAAGAACTTCGGATGTTTTCAATGAGGAGACTCTCAGTTAGATAGCAAATGTTCAGTTTTTCTGAAAGATTATTTGTGCAGGAGAAATCGGTCCGTTTTCTGCGTCATGTTTGGCTACCAAAAAAAAACGAAAATTCATTCATCCAAACGCCAAACTTTCTTCCACATTAACTCCATAATATCGACTGAAACATGGTAAACGTTGTTTAGAATCAATCCTCAAGGTGTTTTTCACATATCTCTTCATGATATATCATTCCTGGAAGTCTCCTCTCTGTCTCAATCACATGGATGAATGCGAGCAGCTTGGAGATTACGCAACAATTTCAACAAAGGACACCGGGCGGACCCCTGGTAAATGTAGTCTCTTATGGCCAATCTTCCAATGATATGCCTACAAATACGTCACAATGCTGCAGACAACTTGGAGAAACGATAGAAAGGGCAGGCTAATTTGTGGCGCTTTCACAGCCATATAAGGAGACAATGAAAAACAGAGCTTCAGAAATCGTGCTCATTTCCTGTTTGAAGTTTCATCTTGGTTTCGCCTGTTGCATCAGTTCTGTGGCACTCACAGATAATATCTTTGCAGTTTTGGAAACGTCAGAGTGTTTTCTTTCCAAAGCTGCCAATTATATGCGTAGTCGAGCATCTTTTCGGGACAAACACTGTTACTGTCAACCCTGTTACAGTCAACCCTGTTACTATCAACCCTCTTACGGTCAACCCTGTTACTGTCAACCCTGTTACTATCAACCCTCTTACGGTCAACCCTCTTACGGTCAACCCTGTTACGGTCAACCCTGTTACTGTCAACCCTGTTACAGTCAACCCTGTTACTATCAACCCTGTTACTATCAACCCTGTTACGGTCAACCCTGTTACGGTCAACCCTGTTACGGTCCACCCTGTTACGGTCAACCCTGTTACTGTCAACCCTGTTACTGTCAACCCTGTTACTATCAACCCTGTTACGGTCAACCCTGTTACGGTCAACCCTGTTACGGTCCACCCTGTTACGGTCCACCCTGTTATGGTCAACCCTGTTACTGTCAACCTTGTTACTGTCAACCCTGTTACTGTCAACTCTGTTACTGTCAACTCTGTTACTGTCAACCCTGTTACTGTCAACCCTGTTACTGTCAACCCTGTTACTGTCAACCCTGTTACTATCAACCCTGTTACAGTCAACCCTGTTACTATCAACCCTCTTACGGTCAACCCTGTTACGGTCAACCCTGTTACTGTCAACCCTGTTACTATCAACCCTGTTACTGTCAACCCTGTTACTGTCAACCCTGTTACTATCAACCCTGTTACTGTCAACCCTGTTACTGTCAACCCTGTTACGGTCAACCCTGTTATGGTCAACCCTGTTACGGTCAACCCGGTTATGGTCAACCCTGTTACTGTCAACCCTGTTACTGTCAACCCTTTTACTATCAACCCTGTTACAGTCAACCCTGTTACTGTCAACCCTGTTACTGTCAACCCTGTTATGGTCAACCCTGTTACTATCAACCCTGTTACAGTCAACCCTGTTACTATCAACCCTGTTACTGTCAACCCTGTTACTGTCAACCCTGTTACTGTCAACCCTGTTACTGTCAACCCTGTTACTATCAACCCTGTTACAGTCAACCCTGTTACTATCAACCCTGTTACTGTCAACCCTTTTACTATCAACCCTGTTACTGTCAACCCTGTTACTATCAACCCTGTAACTATCAACCCTGTTACTGTCAACCCTGTTACAACCAACCCTGTTACTGTCAACCCTGTCACTGTCAACCCTGTTATGGTCAACCCTGTTATGGTCAACCCTGTTACGGTCAACCCTGTTATGGTAAACCCTGTTACTGTCAACCCTGTTATGGTCAACCCTGTTATGGTCAACCCTGTTACTGTCAACCCTGTTATGGTCAACCCTGTTACTATCAACCCTGTTATGGTCAACCCTGTTATGGTCAACCCTGTTATGGTCAACCCTGTCACAGTCAACCACATTACTTTAATAGGCCCTTACTATAGTATTATATATATACAGTGCCTTGCGAAAGTATTCGGCCCCCTTGAACTTTGCGACCTTTTGCCACATTTCAGGCTTCAAACATAAAGATATAAAACTGTATTTTTTTGTGAAGAATCAACAACAAGTGGGACACAATCATGAAGTGTAACGACATTTATTGGATATTTCAAACTTTTTTAACAAATCAAAAACTGAAAAATTGGGCGTGCAAAATTATTCAGCCCCTTTACTTTCAGTGCAGCAAACTCTCTCCAGAAGTTCAGTGAGGATCTCTGAATGATCCAATGTTCTCTCAGAGGGCAGAATGTCTGTGTCTCTCAGAGGGCAGAATGTCTGTGTCTCTCGGAGGGTAGAATGTCTGTGTCTCTCGGAGGGTAGAATGTCTGTGTCTCTCGGAGGGTAGAATGTCTTTGTCTCTCGGAGGGTAGAATGTGTGTGTCTCTCGGAGGGCAGAATGTCTGTGTCTCTCGGAGGGCAGAATGTCTGTGTCTCTCGGAGGGTAGAATGTCTGTGTCTTTCGGAGGGTTTCAGTCTGTCTCTGAGGGCAGAATGTCTGTGTCTCTCTGAGGGTAGAATGTCTGTGTCTCTCAGAGGGTAGAATGTCTGTGTCTCTCAGAGGGTAGAATGTCTGTGTCTCTCGGAGGGTAGAATGTCTGTGTCTCTCGGAGGGCAGAATGTCTGTGTCTCTCGGAGGGCAGAATGTCTGTGTCTCTCAGAGGGTAGAATGTCTGTGTCTCTCGGAGGGCAGAATGTCTGTGTCTCTCAGAGGGTAGAATGTCTGTGTCTCTCGGAGGGCAGAATGTCTGTGTCTCTCGGAGGGCAGAATGTCTGTGTCTCTTGGAGGGCAGAATGTCTGTGTCTCTCAGACATTCTGCCCTATATGGCCCTGGTCTAAAGTAGTGTACTATATAGGGAATAGGGTTCTATAGGGACCTGGTCTAAAGTAGTGCACTATATAGGGAATAGGGTTCTATAGGGCTCTGGTCTAAAGTAGTGCACTATATATAGGGAATAGGGTTCTATAGGGCTCTGGTCTAAAGTAGTGCACTATATATAGGGAATAGGGTTCTATATGGCCCTGGTCTAAAGTACGGCACTATATAGGGAATAGGGTTCTATAGGGCTCTGGTCTAAAGTAGTGCACTATATAGGGAATATGGTTCTATAGGGCTCTGGTCTAAAGTAGTGTACTATATAGGGAATAGGGTTCTATAGGGCCCTGGTCTAAAGTAGTGCACTATATAGGGAATAGGGTTCTATAGGGCTCTGGTCTAAAGTAGTGTACTATATAGGGAATATGGTTCTATAGGGCTCTGGTCTAAAGTAGTGTACTATATAGGGAATAGGGTTCTATAGGGCTCTGGTCTAAAGTAGTGTACTATATAGGGAATAGGGTTCTATAGGGACCTGGTCTAAAGTAGTGCACTATATAGGGAATAGGGTTCTATAGGGCTCTGGTCTAAAGTAGTGCACTATATATAGGGAATAGGGTTATATAGGGCTCTGGTCTAAAGTAGTGTACTATATATAGGGAATAGGGTTATATAGGGCTCTGGTCTAAAGTAGTGTACTATATAGGGAATAGGGTTCTATAGGGCTCTGGTCTAAAGTAGTGTACTATATAGGGAATAGGGTTCTATAGGGACCTGGTCTAAAGTAGTGCACTATATAGGGAATAGGGTTCTATAGGGCTCTGGTCTAAAGTAGTGCACTATATATAGGGAATAGGGTTCTATAGGGCTCTGGTCTAAAGTAGTGTACTATATATAGGGAATAGGGTTCTATAGGGCTCTGGTCTAAAGTAGTGTACTATATATAGGGAATAGGGTTCTATAGGGCCCTGGTCTAAAGTAGTGTACTATATAGGGAATAGGGTTCTATAGGGCCCTGGTCTAAAGTAGTGCACTATATAGGGAATAGGGTTCTATAGGGTCCTGGTCTAAAGTAGTGTACTATATAGGGAATAGGGTTCTATAGGGCTCTGGTCTAAAGTAGTGCACTATATAGGGAATAGGGTTCCATAGGGCTCTGGTCTAAAGTAGTACACTATATAGGGAATAGGGTTCTATAGGGCTCTGGTCTAAAGTAGTGTACTATATAGGGAATAGGGTTCTATAGGGCTCTGGTCTAAAGTAGTGTACTATATAGGGAATAGGGTTCTATAGGGACCTGGTCTAAAGTAGTGCACTATATAGGGAATAGGGTTCTATAGGGCTCTGGTCTAAAGTAGTGCACTATATATAGGGAATAGGGTTATATAGGGCTCTGGTCTAAAGTAGTGTACTATATATAGGGAATAGGGTTATATAGGGCTCTGGTCTAAAGTAGTGTACTATATAGGGAATAGGGTTCTATAGGGCTCTGGTCTAAAGTAGTGTACTATATAGGGAATAGGGTTCTATAGGGACCTGGTCTAAAGTAGTGCACTATATAGGGAATAGGGTTCTATAGGGCTCTGGTCTAAAGTAGTGTACTATATATAGGGAATAGGGTTCTATAGGGCTCTGGTCTAAAGTAGTGTACTATATATAGGGAATAGGGTTCTATAGGGCCCTGGTCTAAAGTAGTGTACTATATAGGGAATAGGGTTCTATAGGGACCTGGTCTAAAGTAGTGCACTATATAGGGAATAGGGTTCTATAGGGTCCTGGTCTAAAGTAGTGTACTATATAGGGAATAGGGTTCTATAGGGCTCTGGTCTAAAGTAGTGCACTATATAGGGAATAGGGTTCCATAGGGCTCTGGTCTAAAGTAGTACACTATATAGGGAATAGGGTTCTATAGGGCCCTGGTCTAAAGTAGTGCACTATATAGGGAATAGGGTTCTATAGGGCTCTGGTCTAAAGTAGTACACTATATAGGGAATAGTGTTCTATAGGGCTCTGGTCTAAAGTAGTGCACTATATAGGGAATAGGGTTCTACAGGGCTCTGGTCTAAAGTAGTGCACTATATAGGGAATATGGTTCTATAGGGCTCTGGTCTAAAGTAGTGTACTATATAGGGAATAGGGTTCTATAGGGCCCTGGTCTAAAGTAGTGCACTATATAGGGAATAGGGTTCTATAGGGCTCTGGTCTAAAGTAGTGTACTATATAGGGAATATGGTTCTATAGGGCTCTGGTCTAAAGTAGTGTACTATATAGGGAATAGGGTTCTATATGGCCCTGGTCTAAAGTACGGCACTATATAGGGAATAGGGTTCTATAGGGCTCTGGTCTAAAGTAGTGCACTATATAGGGAATATGGTTCTATAGGGCTCTGGTCTAAAGTAGTGTACTATATAGGGAATAGGGTTCTATAGGGCCCTGGTCTAAAGTAGTGCACTATATAGGGAATAGGGTTCTATAGGGCTCTGGTCTAAAGTAGTGTACTATATAGGGAATATGGTTCTATAGGGCTCTGGTCTAAAGTAGTGTACTATATAGGGAATAGGGTTCTATAGGGCTCTGGTCTAAAGTAGTGTACTATATAGGGAATAGGGTTCTATAGGGACCTGGTCTAAAGTAGTGCACTATATAGGGAATAGGGTTCTATAGGGCTCTGGTCTAAAGTAGTGCACTATATATAGGGAATAGGGTTATATAGGGCTCTGGTCTAAAGTAGTGTACTATATATAGGGAATAGGGTTATATAGGGCTCTGGTCTAAAGTAGTGTACTATATAGGGAATAGGGTTCTATAGGGCTCTGGTCTAAAGTAGTGTACTATATAGGGAATAGGGTTCTATAGGGACCTGGTCTAAAGTAGTGCACTATATAGGGAATAGGGTTCTATAGGGCTCTGGTCTAAAGTAGTGCACTATATATAGGGAATAGGGTTCTATAGGGCTCTGGTCTAAAGTAGTGTACTATATATAGGGAATAGGGTTCTATAGGGCTCTGGTCTAAAGTAGTGTACTATATATAGGGAATAGGGTTCTATAGGGCCCTGGTCTAAAGTAGTGTACTATATAGGGAATAGGGTTCTATAGGGCCCTGGTCTAAAGTAGTGCACTATATAGGGAATAGGGTTCTATAGGGTCCTGGTCTAAAGTAGTGTACTATATAGGGAATAGGGTTCTATAGGGCTCTGGTCTAAAGTAGTGCACTATATAGGGAATAGGGTTCCATAGGGCTCTGGTCTAAAGTAGTATTTATATAGGGAATAGGGTTCTATAGGGCTCTGGTCATAAAGTAGTGCACTATATAGGGAATAGGGTTCTATAGGGCTCTGGTCTAAAGTAGTGTACTATATAGGGAATAGGGTTCTATAGGGACCTGGTCTAAAGTAGTGCACTATATAGGGAATAGGGTTCTATAGGGCTCTGGTCTAATGTAGTGCACTATATATAGGGAATAGGGTTCTATAGGGCTCTGGTCTAAAGTAGTGTACTATATATAGGGAATAGGGTTATATAGGGCTCTGGTGTAAAGTAGTGTACTATATAGGGAATAGGGTTCTATAGGGCTCTGGTCTAAAGTAGTACACTATATAGGGAATAGGGTTCTATAGGGACCTGGTCTAAAGTAGTGCACTATATAGGGAATAGGGTTCTATAGGGCTCTGGTCTAAAGTAGTACTATATATAGGAATAGGGTTCTATAGGGCTCTGGTCTAAAGTAGTGTACTATATAGGGAATAGGGTTCTATAGGGCCCTGGTCTAAAGTAGTGTACTATATAGGGAATAGGGTTCTATAGGGCCCTGGTCTAAAGTAGTGCACTATATAGGGAATAGGGTTCTATAGGGCTCTGGTCTAAAGTAGTGCACTATATATAGGGAATAGGGTTCTATAGGGTCCTGGTCTAAAGTAGTGCACTATATAGGGAATAGGGTTCTATAGGGCTCTGGTCTAAAGTAGTGCACTATATATAGGGAATAGGGTTCTATAGGGCTCTGGTCTAAAGTAGTGCACTATATATAGGGAATAGGGTTCTATAGGGCTCTGGTCTAAAGTAGTGCACTATATATAGGGAATAGGGTTCTATAGGGCTCTGGTCTAAAGTAGTGTACTATATATAGGGAATAGGGTTCTATAGGGCTCTGGTCTAAAGTAGTGCACTATATAGGGAATAGGGTTCTATAGGGCTCTGGTCTAAAGTAGTGCACTATATATAGGGAATAGGGTTCTATAGGGCTCTGGTCTAAAGTAGTGTACTATATATAGGGAATAGGGTTCTATAGGGCTCTGGTCTAAAGTAGTGCACTATATATAGGGAATAGGGTTCTATAGGGTCCTGGTCTAAAGTAGTGCACTATATAGGGAATAGGGTTGTATAGGGCTCTGGTCTAAAGTAGTGCACTATATATAGGGAATAGGGTTCTATAGGGCTCTGGTCTAAAGTAGTGCACTATATATAGGGAATAGGGTTCTATAGGGCTCTGGTCTAAAGTAGTGCACTATATATAGGGAATAGGGTTCTATAGGGCTCTGGTCTAAAGTAGTGTACTATATATAGGGAATAGGGTTCTATAGGGCTCTGGTCTAAAGTAGTGCACTATATATAGGGAATAGGGTTCTATAGGGCTCTGGTCTAAAGTAGTGCACTATATAGGGAATAGGGTTCTATAGGGCTCTGGTCTAAAGTAGTGCACTATATAGGGAATAGGGTTCTATAGGGCCCTGGTCTAAAGTAGTGCACTATATAGGGAATAGGGTTCTATAGGGCCTTCTGTGGCTCAGTTGGTAGAGCATGGCGCTTGTAACGCCAGGGTAGTGGGTTCTGATTCCCGGGACCACCCATAGTAGAATGTATGCACACATGACTGTAAGGCTTTGGTAAAAGCGTCAGCTAAATGGCATATATTATTATTATTATTAGTGCACTATATATAGGGAATAGGGTTCTATAGGGCTCTGGTCTAAAGTAGTGCACTATATATAGGGAATAGGGTTCTATAGGGCTCTGGTCTAAAGTAGTGCACTATATATAGGGAATAGGGTTCTATAGGGCTCTGGTCTAAAGTAGTGCACTATATATAGGGAATAGGGTTCTATAGGGCTCTGGTCTAAAGTAGTGTACTATATATAGGGAATAGGGTTCTATAGGGCTCTGGTCTAAAGTAGTGCACTATATATAGGGAATAGGGTTCTATAGGGCTCTGGTCTAAAGTAGTGCACTATATAGGGAATAGGGTTCTATAGGGCTCTGGTCTAAAGTAGTGCACTATATATAGGGAATAGGGTTCTATAGGGCTCTGGTCTAAAGTAGTGCACTATATAGGGAATATGGTTCTATAGGGCTCTGGTCTAAAGTAGTGTACTATATAGGGAATAGGGTTCTATAGGGCCCTGGTCTAAAGTAGTGCACTATATAGGGAATAGGGTTCTATAGGGCTCTGGTCTAAAGTCGTGTACTATATAGGGAATAGGGTTCTATAGGGCTCTGGTCTAAAGTAGTACACTATATAGGGAATAGTGTTCTATAGGGCTCTGGTCTAAAGTAGTGCACTCTATATAGGGAATAGGGTTCTATAGGGCTCTGGTCTAAAGTAGTGCACTATATAGGGAATAGGGTTCTATAGGGCTCTGGTCTAAAGTAGTGCACTATATAGGGAATAGGGTTCTATAGGGCTCTGGTCTAAAGTAGTGCACTATATATAGGGAATAGGGTTCTATAGGGCCCTGGTCTAAAGTAGTGTACTATATAGGGAATAGGGTTCTATAGGGCCCTGGTCTAAAGTAGTGCACTATATAGGGAATAGGGTTCTATAGGGTCCTGGTCTAAAGTAGTGTACTATATAGGGAATAGGGTTCTATAGGGCTCTGGTCTAAAGTAGTGCACTATATAGGGAATAGGGTTCTATAGGGCTCTGGTCTAAAGTAGTACACTATATAGGGAATAGTGTTCTATAGGGCTCTGGTCTAAAGTAGTGCACTATATAGGGAATAGGGTTCTACAGGGCTCTGGTCTAAAGTAGTGCACTATATAGGGAATAGGGTTCTATAGGGCTCTGGTCTAAAGTAGTGCACTTTATATAGGGAATAGGGTTCTATAGGGCTCTGGTCTAAAGTAGTGCACTATATATAGGGAATAGGGTTCTATAGGGTCCTGGTCTAAAGTAGTGCACTATATAGGGAATAGGGTTCTATAGTGCTCTGGTCTAAAGTAGTGCACTATATATAGGGAATAGGGTTCTATAGGGCTCTGGTCTAAAGTAGTGCACTATATATAGGGAATAGGGTTCTATAGGGCTCTGGTCTAAAGTAGTGCACTATATATAGGGAATAGGGTTCTATAGGGCTCTGGTCTAAAGTAGTGTACTATATATAGGGAATAGGGTTCTATAGGGCTCTGGTCTAAAGTAGTGCACTATATATAGGGAGTAGGGTTCTATAGGGCTCTGGTCTAAAGTAGTGCACTATATAGGGAATAGGGTTCTATAGGGTTCTGGTCTAAAGTAGTGCACTATATATAGGGAATAGGGTTCTATAGGGCTCTGGTCTAAAGTAGTGCACTATATAGGGAATATGGTTCTATAGGGCTCTGGTCTAAAGTAGTGCACTATATAGGGAATAGGGTTCTATAGGGCCCTGGTCTAAAGTAGTGCACTATATAGGGAATAGGGTTCTATAGGGCTCTGGTCTAAAGTAGTGTACTATATAGGGAATAGGGTTCTATAGGGCTCTGGTCTAAAGTAGTACACTATATAGGGAATAGTGTTCTATAGGGCTCTGGTCTAAAGTAGTGCACTCTATATAGGGAATAGGGTTCTATAGGGCTCTGGTCTAAAGTAGTGCACTATATAGGGAATAGGGTTCTATAGGGCTCTGGTCTAAAGTAGTGCACTATATAGGGAATAGGGTTCTATAGGGCTCTGGTCTAAAGTAGTGCACTATATATAGGGAATAGGGTTCTATAGGGCCCTGGTCTAAAGTAGTGTACTATATAGGGAATAGGGTTCTATAGGGCCCTGGTCTAAAGTAGTGCACTATATAGGGAATAGGTTTCTATAGGGTCCTGGTCTAAAGTAGTGTACTATATAGGGAATAGGGTTCTATAGGGTCCTGGTCTAAAGTAGTGCACTATATATAGGGAATAGGGTTCTATAGGGCCCTGGTCTAAAGTAGTGCACTATATAGGGAATAGGTTTCTATAGGGTCCTGGTCTAAAGTAGTGTACTATATAGGGAATAGGGTTCTATAGGGTCCTGGTCTAAAGTAGTGCACTATATATAGGGAATAGGGTTCTATAGGGCTCTGGTCTAAAGTAGTGCACTATATAGGGAATAGGGTTCCATAGGGCTCTGGTCTAAAGTAGTACACTATATAGGGAATAGGGTTCTATAGGGCCCTGGTCTAATGTAGTGCACTATATAGGGAATAGGGTTCTATAGGGCTCTGGTCTAAAGTAGTGCACTACATAGGGAATAGGGTTCTATAGGGCTCTGGTCTAAAGTAGTGCTCTATATAGGGAATAGGGTTCTATAGGGCTCTGGTCTAAAGTAGTACACTATATAGGGAATAGTGTTCTATAGGGCTCTGGTCTAAAGTAGTGCACTATATAGGGAATAGGGTTCTACAGGGCTCTGGTCTAAAGTAGTGCACTATATAGGGAATAGGGTTCTATAGGGCTCTGGTCTAAAGTAGTGCACTACATAGGGAATAGGGTTATATAGGGCTCTGGTCTAAAGTAGTGCACTATATAGGGAATAGGGTTCTATAGGGCCCTGGTCTAATGTAGTATTAGTGCACTATATAGGGAATAGGGTTCTATAGGGCTCTGGTCTAAAGTAGTGCACTACATAGGGAATAGGGTTCTATAGGGCTCTGGTCTAAAGTAGTGCACTACATAGGGAATAGGGTTCTATAGGACTCTGGTCTAAAGTAGTGCACTACATAGGGAATAGGGTTCTATAGGGCCCTGGTCTAATGTAGTGCAATATATAGGGAATAGGGTTCTATAGGGCTCTGGTCTAAAGTAGTGCACTATATAGGGAATAGGGTTCTATAGGGCTCTGGTCTAAAGTAGTGCACTATATAGGGAATAGGGTTCTATAGGGCTCTGGTCTAAAGTAGTGCACTATATATAGGGAATAGGGTTCTATAGGGCTCTGGTCTAAAGTAGTGTACTATATATAGGGAATAGGGTTCTATAGGGCTCTGGTCTAAAGTAGTGCACTATATATAGGGAATAGGGTTCTATAGGGCTCTGGTCTAAAGTAGTGCACTATATAGGGAATAGGGTTCTATAGGGCTCTGGTCTAAAGTAGTGCACTATATATAGGGAATAGGGTTCTATAGGGCTCTGGTCTAAAGTAGTGCACTATATAGGGAATATGGTTCTATAGGGCTCTGGTCTAAAGTAGTGTACTATATAGGGAATAGGGTTCTATAGGGCCCTGGTCTAAAGTAGTGCACTATATAGGGAATAGGGTTCTATAGGGCTCTGGTCTAAAGTAGTGTACTATATAGGGAATAGGGTTCTATAGGGCTCTGGTCTAAAGTAGTACACTATATAGGGAATAGTGTTCTATAGGGCTCTGGTCTAAAGTAGTGCACTGTATATAGGGAATAGGGTTCTATAGGGCTCTGGTCTAAAGTAGTGCACTATATAGGGAATAGGGTTCTATAGGGCTCTGGTCTAAAGTAGTGCACTATATAGGGAATAGGGTTCTATAGGGCTCTGGTCTAAAGTAGTGCACTATATATAGGGAATAGGGTTCTATAGGGCCCTGGTCTAAAGTAGTGTACTATATAGGGAATAGGGTTCTATAGGGCCCTGGTCTAAAGTAGTGCACTATATAGGGAATAGGGTTCTATAGGGTCCTGGTCTAAAGTAGTGTACTATATAGGGAATAGGGTTCTATAGGGTCCTGGTCTAAAGTAGTGTACTATATATAGGGAATAGGGTTCTATAGGGCTCTGGTCTAAAGTAGTGCACTATATAGGGAATAGGGTTCTATAGGGTCCTGGTCTAAAGTAGTGTACTATATAGGGAATAGGGTTCTATAGGGTCCTGGTCTAAAGTAGTGCACTATATATAGGGAATAGGGTTCTATAGGGCTCTGGTCTAAAGTAGTGCACTATATAGGGAATAGGGTTCCATAGGGCTCTGGTCTAAAGTAGTGCACTATATAGGGAATAGGGTTCTATAGGGCTCTGGTCTAAAGTAGTACACTATATAGGGAATAGTGTTCTATAGGGCTCTGGTCTAAAGTAGTGCACTATATAGGGAATAGGGTTCTACAGGGCTCTGGTCTAAAGTAGTGCACTATATAGGGAATAGGGTTCTATAGGGCTCTGGTCTAAAGTAGTGCACTATATATAGGGAATAGGGTTCTATAGGGCTCTGGTCTAAAGTAGTGTACTATATATAGGGAATAGGGTTCTATAGGGCTCTGGTCTAAAGTAGTGCACTATATATAGGGAATAGGGTTCTATAGGGTCCTGGTCTAAAGTAGTGCACTATATAGGGAATAGGGTTCTATAGGGCTCTGGTCTAAAGTAGTGCACTATATATAGGGAATAGGGTTCTATAGGGCTCTGGTCTAAAGTAGTGCACTATATATAGGGAATAGGGTTCTATAGGGCTCTGGTCTAAAGTAGTGCACTATATATAGGGAATAGGGTTCTATAGGGCTCTGGTCTAAAGTAGTGTACTATATATAGGGAATAGGGTTCTATAGGGCTCTGGTCTAAAGTAGTGCACTATATATAGGGAATAGGGTTCTATAGGGCTCTGGTCTAAAGTAGTGCACTATATAGGGAATAGGGTTCTATAGGGCTCTGGTCTAAAGTAGTGCACTATATTTAGGGAATAGGGTTCTATAGGGCTCTGGTCTAAAGTAGTGCACTATATAGGGAATATGGTTCTATAGGGCTCTGGTCTAAAGTAGTGTACTATATAGGGAATAGGGTTCTATAGGGCCCTGGTCTAAAGTAGTACACTATATAGGGAATAGGGTTCTATAGGGCCCTGGTCTAAAGTAGTGCACTATATAGGGAATAGGGTTCTATAGGGCTCTGGTCTAAAGTAGTACACTATATAGGGAATAGTGTTCTATAGGGCTCTGGTCTAAAGTAGTGCACTATATAGGGAATAGGGTTCTACAGGGCTCTGGTCTAAAGTAGTGCACTATATAGGGAATAGGCTTCTATAGGGCTCTGGTCTAAAGTAGTGCACTACATAGGGAATAGGGTTCTATAGGGCTCTGGTCTAAAGTAGTGCACTATATAGGGAATAGGGTTCTATAGGGCCCTGGTCTAATGTAGTGCACTATATAGGGAATAGGGTTCTATAGGGCTCTGGTCTAAAGTAGTGCACTACATAGGGAATAGGGTTCTATAGGGCTCTGGTCTAAAGTAGTGCACTACATAGGGAATAGGGTTCTATAGGGCCCTGGTCTAATGTAGTGCAATATATAGGGAATAGGGTTCTATAGGGCTCTGGTCTAAAGTAGTGCACTACATAGGGAATAGGGTTCTATAGGGCTCTGGTCTAAAGTAGTGCACTATGTAGGGAATAGGGTTCTATAGGGCTCTGGTCTAAAGCAGTGCACTATATAGGGAATAGGGTTCTATAGGGCTCTGGTCTAAAGTAGTACACTATATAGGGAATAGGGTTCTATAGGGCTCTGGTCTAAAGTAGTACACTATATATAGGGAATAGGATTCTATAGGGCTCTGGTCTAAAGTAGTGCACTATATAGGGAATAGGGTTCTATAGGGCTCTGGTCTAAAGTAGTGCACTATATATAGGGAATAGGGTTATATAGGGTTCTGGTCTAAAGTAGTGCTAAATCGGGCGTAGAAGATTGGTGTCAAACAGTTTAGTGCGATGAGAAATGATGAGGCTTTATAGTCTGGATATACATATATTATATATATATATATATATATATAAGTATATATACTTGGACCTTCATCTGAAGTATTTCATTAGTTGTTGTTGTCTTTTTTAGAGCAGGTTGAGTTTTGGAGAGTCACTGAGTTACATTGTATCAGTCAAATAGTTGACTGGCTGTGTGCATTGTACCTCTTCGTCTTCTTCGTCTTCATCTTCATCTTATTCTTATTCTTCGTCTTCTTCTTCTTCGTATTTGTCGTCTTCTTCTTCATCTTCCTCTTCATCTTCTTCATCTTCTTCTTCGTCGTCTTCTTCATCTTCGTCTTCTTCGTCTTCTTCTTCGCCTTCTTCTTCATCTTCGTCTTCATCGTCTTCATCTTCGTCTTCTTCATCTTCTTCTTCGTCTTCTTCTTCGTCTTCGTCTTCATCTTCTTCTTCAGTACATTCGTTCAAATAGAGGAACTCAGTACCACTAAATGCCAACATGGTTGGTTGTGTAAGTGTCTCTCCGGGGTAATGGGTTAAGTGGAGCTACAGTACTACTGTCTGTTAACCCTAATGGACTGAGTTGTACTACAGTACTACTGTCTGTTAACCCTAATGGACTGAGTTGTACTACAGTACTACTGTCTGTTAACCCTAATGGACTGAGTTGTACTACACTACAGTACTACTGTCTGTTAACTCTAATGGACTGAGTTGTACTACAGTACTACTGTCTGTTAACCCTAATGGACTGAGTTGTACTACACTACAGTACTACTGTCTGTTAACTCTAATGGACTGAGTTGTACTACAGTACTACTGTCTGTTAACTCTAATGGACTGAGTTGTACTACACTACAGTACTACTGTCTGTTAACTCTAATGGACTGAGTTGTACTACAGTACTACTGTCTGTTAACTCTAATGGACTGAGTTGTACTACAGTACAGTACTACTGTCTGTTAACCCTAATGGACTGAGTTGTACTACACTACAGTACTACTGTCTGTTAACTCTAATGGACTGAGTTGTACTACAGTACTACTGTCTGTTAACCCTAATGGACTGAGTTGTACTACACTACAGTACTACTGTCTGTTAACCCTAATGGACTGAGTTGTACTACAGTACAGTACTACTGTCTGTTAACTCTAATGGACTGAGTTGTACTACAGTACTACTGTCTGTTAACTCTAATGGACTGAGTTGTACTACACTACAGTACTACTGTCTGTTAACCCTAATGGACTGAGTTGTACTACAGTACTACTGTCTGTTAACCCTAATGGACTGAGTTGTACTACAGTACAGTACTACTGTCTGTTAACTCTAATGGACTGAGTTGTACTACACTACAGTACTACTGTCTGTTAACCCTAATGGACTGAGTTGTACTACAGTACTACTGTCTGTTAACCCTAATGGACTGAGTTGTACTACAGTACTACTGTCTGTTAACCCTAATGGACTGAGTTGTACTACAGTACTACTGTCTGTTAACTCTAATGGACTGAGTTGTACTACACTACAGTACTACTGTCTGTTAACCCTAATGGACTGAGTTGTACTACAGTACTACTGTCTGTTAACTCTAATGGACTGAGTTGTACTACACTACAGTACTACTGTCTGTTAACCCTAATGGACTGAGTTGTACTACAGTACTACTGTCTGTTAACTCTAATGGACTGAGTTGTACTACAGTACTACTGTCTGTTAACTCTAATGGACTGAGTTGTACTACAGTACTACTGTCTGTTAACCCTAATGGACTGAGTTGTACTACACTACAGTACTACTGTCTGTTAACTCTAATGGACTGAGTTGTACTACACTACAGTACTACTGTCTGTTAACTCTAATGGACTGAGTTGTACTACACTACAGTACTACTGTCTGTTAACTCTAATGGACTGAGTTGTACTACACTACAGTACTACTGTCTGTTAACCTAATGGACTGAGTTGTACTACAGTACTACTGTCTGTTAACCCTAATGGACTGAGTTGTACTACAGTACTACTGTCTGTTAACTCTAATGGACTGAGTTGTACTACAGTACTACTGTCTGTTAACCCTAATGGACTGAGTTGTACTACACTACAGTACTACTGTCTGTTAACTCTAATGGACTGAGTTGTACTACAGTACTACTGTCTGTTAACCCTAATGGACTGAGTTGTACTACAGTACTACTGTCTGTTAACTCTAATGGACTGAGTTGTACTACAGTACTACTGTCTGTTAACTCTAATGGACTGAGTTGTACTACACTACAGTACTACTGTCTGTTAACTCTAATGGACTGAGTTGTACTACAGTACTACTGTCTGTTAACCCTAATGGACTGAGTTGTACTACAGTACTACTGTCTGTTAACTCTAATGGACTGAGTTGTACTACAGTACTACTGTCTGTTAACCCTAATGGACTGAGTTGTACTACACTACAGTACTACTGTCTGTTAACTCTAATGGACTGAGTTGTACTACAGTACAGTACTACTGTCTGTTAACCCTAATGGACTGAGTTGTACTACACTACAGTACTACTGTCTGTTAACCCTAATGGACTGAGTTGTACTACAGTACTACTGTCTGTTAACCCTAATGGACTGAGTTGTACTACAGTACTACTGTCTGTTAACCCTAATGGACTGAGTTGTACTACAGTACTACTGTCTGTTAACCCTAATGGACTGAGTTGTACTACACTACAGTACTACTGTCTGTTAACCCTAATGGACTGAGTTGTACTACAGTACTACTGTCTGTTAACCCTAATGGACTGAGTTGTACTACAGTACTACTGTCTGTTAACCCTAATGGACTGAGTTGTACTACACTACAGTACTACTGTCTGTTAACTCTAATGGACTGAGTTGTACTACAGTACTACTGTCTGTTAACCCTAATGGACTGAGTTGTACTACAGTACTACTGTCTGTTAACCCTAATGGACTGAGTTGTACTACAGTACTACTGTCTGTTAACCCTAATGGACTGAGTTGTACTACACTACAGTACTACTGTCTGTTAACCCTAATGGACTGAGTTGTACTACACTACAGTACTACTGTCTGTTAACTCTAATGGACTGAGTTGTACTACACTACAGTACTACTGTCTGTTAACTCTAATGGACTGAGTTGTACTACAGTACTACTGTCTGTTAACCCTAATGGACTGAGTTGTACTACAGTACTACTGTCTGTTAACTCTAATGGACTGAGTTGTACTACAGTACAGTACTACTGTCTGTTAACCCTAATGGACTGAGTTGTACTACAGTACTACTGTCTGTTAACTCTAATGGACTGAGTTGTACTACAGTACTACTGTCTGTTAACTCTAATGGACTGAGTTGTACTACACTACAGTACTACTGTCTGTTAACCCTAATGGACTGAGTTGTACTACAGTACTACTGTCTGTTAACTCTAATGGACTGAGTTGTACTACACTACAGTACTACTGTCTGTTAACTCTAATGGACTGAGTTGTACTACAGTACTACTGTCTGTTAACCCTAATGGACTGAGTTGTACTACAGTACAGTACTACTGTCTGTTAACTCTAATGGACTGAGTTGTACTACACTACAGTACTACTGTCTGTTAACCGTAATGGACTGAGTTGTACTACACTACAGTACTACTGTCTGTTAACTCTAATGGACTGAGTTGTACTACACTACAGTACTACTGTCTGTTAACCCTAATGGACTGAGTTGTACTACAGTACTACTGTCTGTTAACCCTAATGGACTGAGTTGTACTACAGTACTACTGTCTGTTAACCCTAATGGACTGAGTTGTACTACAGTACTACTGTCTGTTAACTCTAATGGACTGAGTTGTACTACAGTACTACTGTCTGTTAACCCTAATGGACTGAGTTGTACTACAGTACTACTGTCTGTTAACTCTAATGGACTGAGTTGTACTACACTACAGTACTACTGTCTGTTAACCCTAATGGACTGAGTTGTACTACACTACAGTACTACTGTCTGTTAACTCTAATGGACTGAGTTGTACTACAGTACTACTGTCTGTTAACTCTAATGGACTGAGTTGTACTACACTACAGTACTACTGTCTGTTAACCCTAATGGACTGAGTTGTACTACAGTACTACTGTCTGTTAACCCTAATGGACTGAGTTGTACTACACTACAGTACTACTGTCTGTTAACTCTAATGGACTGAGTTGTACTACAGTACAGTACTACTGTCTGTTAACTCTAATGGACTGAGTTGTACTACACTACAGTACTACTGTCTGTTAACCCTAATGGACTGAGTTGTACTACACTACAGTACTACTGTCTGTTAACTCTAATGGACTGAGTTGTACTACACTACAGTACTACTGTCTGTTAACTCTAATGGACTGAGTTGTACTACACTACAGTACTACTGTCTGTTAACCCTAATGGACTGAGTTACTACACAGTACTACTGTCTGTTAACCCTAATGGACTACTACTGTCTGTTAACCCTAATGGACTGAGTTGTACTACAGTACTACTGTCTGTTAACCCTAATGGACTGAGTTGTACTACACTACAGTACTACTGTCTGTTAACTCTAATGGACTGAGTTGTACTACAGTACAGTACAGTACTACTGTCTGTTAACCCTAATGGACTGAGTTGTACTACAGTACTACTGTCTGTTAACTCTAATGGACTGAGTTGTACTACAGTACAGTACTACTGTCTGTTAACCCTAATGGACTGGACTGTTGTACTACAGTACTACTGTCTGTTAACTCTAATGGACTGAGTTGTACTACAGTACTACTGTCTGTTAACCCTAATGGACTGAGTTGTACTACAGTACTACTGTCTGTTAACTCTAATGGACTGAGTTGTACTACAGTACTACTGTCTGTTAACCCTAATGGACTGAGTTGTACTACAGTACTACTGTCTGTTAACCCTAATGGACTGAGTTGTACTACACTACAGTACTACTGTCTGTTAACTCTAATGGACTGAGTTGTACTACACTACAGTACTACTGTCTGTTAACCCTAATGGACTGAGTTGTACTACAGTACTACTGTCTGTTAACTCTAATGGACTGAGTTGTACTACAGTACAGTACTACTGTCTGTTAACTCTAATGGACTGAGTTGTACTACAGTACTACTGTCTGTTAACCCTAATGGACTGAGTTGTACTACACTACAGTACTACTGTCTGTTAACTCTAATGGACTGAGTTGTACTACACTACAGTACTACTGTCTGTTAACCCTAATGGACTGAGTTGTACTACACTACAGTACTACTGTCTGTTAACTCTAATGGACTGAGTTGTACTACACTACAGTACTACTGTCTGTTAACTCTAATGGACTGAGTTGTACTACACTACAGTACTACTGTCTGTTAACCTAATGGACTGAGTTGTACTACACTACAGTACTACTGTCTGTTAACTCTAATGGACTGAGTTGTACTACAGTACTACTGTCTGTTAACCTAATGGACTGAGTTGTACTACAGTACTACTGTCTGTTAACCCTAATGGACTGAGTTGTACTACAGTACTACTGTCTGTTAACTCTAATGGACTGAGTTGTACTACACTACAGTACTACTGTCTGTTAACCCTAATGGACTGAGTTGTACTACACTACAGTACTACTGTCTGTTAACCCTAATGGACTGAGTTGTACTACAGTACTACTGTCTGTTAACTCTAATGGACTGAGTTGTACTACAGTACAGTACTACTGTCTGTTAACTCTAATGGACTGAGTTGTACTACAGTACTACTGTCTGTTAACTCTAATGGACTGAGTTGTACTACACTACAGTACTACTGTCTGTTAACCCTAATGGACTGAGTTGTACTACACTACAGTACTACTGTCTGTTAACCCTAATGGACTGAGTTGTACTACAGTACTACTGTCTGTTAACCCTAATGGACTGAGTTGTACTACACTACAGTACTACTGTCTGTTAACTCTAATGGACTGAGTTGTACTACAGTACTACTGTCTGTTAACCCTAATGGACTGAGTTGTACTACAGTACTACTGTCTGTTAACCCTAATGGACTGAGTTGTACTACAGTACAGTACTACTGTCTGTTAACCTAATGGACTGAGTTGTACTACAGTACTACTGTCTGTTAACCTAATGGACTGAGTTGTACTACTACTACTACTGTCTGTTAACCCTAATGGACTGAGTTGTACTACACTACAGTACTACTGTCTGTTAACCCTAATGGACTGAGTTGTACTACAGTACTACTGTCTGTTAACTCTAATGGACTGAGTTGTACTACAGTACTACTGTCTGTTAACCTAATGGACTGAGTTGTACTACAGTACTACTGTCTGTTAACTCTAATGGACTGAGTTGTACTACACTACAGTACTACTGTCTGTTAACTCTAATGGACTGAGTTGTACTACACTACTACTGTACTACTGTCTGTTAACCCTAATGGACTGACTACTGTCTGTTAACTCTAATGGACTGAGTTGTACTACAGTACTACTGTCTGTTAACCCTAATGGACTGAGTTGTACTACTACTGTCTGTTACTAATGGACTGACAGTACTACTGTCTGTTAACTCTAATGGACTGAGTTGTACTACAGTACTACTGTCTGTTAACCCTAATGGACTGAGTTGTACTACACTACAGTACTACTGTCTGTTAACCCTAATGGACTGAGTTGTACTACACTACAGTACTACTGTCTGTTAACTCTAATGGACTGAGTTGTACTGGTACTACTGTCTGTTAACCCTAATGGACTGAGTTGTACTACAGTACTACTGTCTGTTAACCCTAATGGACTGAGTTGTACTAACAGTACAGTACTACTGTCTGTTAACTCTAATGGACTGAGTTGTACTACAGTACTACTGTCTGTTAACCCTAATGGACTGAGTTGTACTACACTACAGTACTACTGTCTGTTAACCCTAATGGACTGAGTTGTACTACAGTACTACTGTCTGTTAACTCTAATGGACTGAGTTGTACTACAGTACTACTGTCTGTTAACCCTAATGGACTGAGTTGTACTACACTACAGTACTACTGTCTGTTAACTCTAATGGACTGAGTTGTACTACAGTACTACTGTCTGTTAACCCTAATGGACTGAGTTGTACTACAGTACAGTACTACTGTCTGTTAACCCTAATGGACTGAGTTGTACTACACTACAGTACTACTGTCTGTTAACTCTAATGGACTGAGTTGTACTACAGTACTACTGTCTGTTAACCCTAATGGACTGAGTTGTACTACACTACAGTACTACTGTCTGTTAACCCTAATGGACTGAGTTGTACTACAGTACTACTGTCTGTTAACCCTAATGGACTGAGTTGTACTACAGTACTACTGTCTGTTAACTCTAATGGACTGAGTTGTACTACAGTACTACTGTCTGTTAACTCTAATGGACTGAGTTGTACTACAGTACTACTGTCTGTTACAGTACTACTGTACTGTCTAACCTAATGGACTGAGTTGTACTACAGTACTACTGTCTGTTAACCCTAATGGACTGAGTTGTACTACAGTACAGTACTACTGTCTGTTAACCCTAATGGACTGAGTTGTACTACAGTACTACTGTCTGTTAACCCTAATGGACTGAGTTGTACTACAGTACAGTACTACTGTCTGTTAACTCTAATGGACTGAGTTGTACTACAGTACAGTACTACTGTCTGTTAACCCTAATGGACTGAGTTGTACTACACTACAGTACTACTGTCTGTTAACTCTAATGGACTGAGTTGTACTACAGTACTACTGTCTGTTAACTCTAATGGACTGAGTTGTACTACAGTACTACTGTCTGTTAACCCTAATGGACTGAGTTGTACTACAGTACAGTACTACTGTCTGTTAACTCTAATGGACTGAGTTGTACTACAGTACTACTGTCTGTTAACCCTAATGGACTGAGTTGTACTACAGTACTACTGTCTGTTAACTCTAATGGACTGAGTTGTACTACAGTACTACTGTCTGTTAACTCTAATGGACTGAGTTGTACTACAGTACAGTACTACTGTCTGTTAACTCTAATGGACTGAGTTGTACTACACTACAGTACTACTGTCTGTTAACCCTAATGGACTGAGTTGTACTACAGTACTACTGTCTGTTAACCCTAATGGACTGAGTTGTACTACAGTACAGTACTACTGTCTGTTAACCCTAATGGACTGAGTTGTACTACACTACAGTACTACTGTCTGTTAACTCTAATGGACTGAGTTGTACTACAGTACTACTGTCTGTTAACCCTAATGGACTGAGTTGTACTACACTACAGTACTACTGTCTGTTAACCCTAATGGACTGAGTTGTACTACACTACAGTACTACTGTCTGTTAACTCTAATGGACTGAGTTGTACTACAGTACTACTGTCTGTTAACCCTAATGGACTGAGTTGTACTACAGTACTACTGTCTGTTAACCCTAATGGACTGAGTTGTACTACAGTACAGTACTACTGTCTGTTAACCCTAATGGACTGAGTTGTACTACAGTACTACTGTCTGTTAACTCTAATGGACTGAGTTGTACTACAGTACAGTACTACTGTCTGTTAACCCTAATGGACTGAGTTGTACTACACTACAGTACTACTGTCTGTTAACTCTAATGGACTGAGTTGTACTACAGTACTACTGTCTGTTAACTCTAATGGACTGAGTTGTACTACAGTACTACTGTCTGTTAACTCTAATGGACTGAGTTGTACTACAGTACTACTGTCTGTTAACTCTAATGGACTGAGTTGTACTACAGTACTACTGTCTGTTAACTCTAATGGACTGAGTTGTACTACACTACAGTACTACTGTCTGTTAACCCTAATGGACTGAGTTGTACTACACTACAGTACTACTGTCTGTTAACCCTAATGGACTGAGTTGTACTACAGTACTACTGTCTGTTAACTCTAATGGACTGAGTTGTACTACAGTACTACTGTCTGTTAACTCTAATGGACTGAGTTGTACTACAGTACTACTGTCTGTTAACCCTAATGGACTGAGTTGTACTACAGTACTACTGTCTGTTAACTCTAATGGACTGAGTTGTACTACAGTACTACTGTCTGTTAACTCTAATGGACTGAGTTGTACTACACTACAGTACTACTGTCTGTTAACCCTAATGGACTGAGTTGTACTACAGTACTACTGTCTGTTAACCCTAATGGACTGAGTTGTACTACACTACAGTACTACTGTCTGTTAACTCTAATGGACTGAGTTGTACTACAGTACTACTGTCTGTTAACTCTAATGGACTGAGTTGTACTACAGTACTACTGTCTGTTAACCCTAATGGACTGAGTTGTACTACAGTACTACTGTCTGTTAACCCTAATGGACTGAGTTGTACTACAGTACTACTGTCTGTTAACCCTAATGGACTGAGTTGTACTACAGTACTACTGTCTGTTAACTCTAATGGACTGAGTTGTACTACAGTACTACTGTCTGTTAACTCTAATGGACTGAGTTGTACTACACTACAGTACTACTGTCTGTTAACCCTAATGGACTGAGTTGTACTACACTACAGTACTACTGTCTGTTAACCCTAATGGACTGAGTTGTACTACACTACAGTACTACTGTCTGTTAACTCTAATGGACTGAGTTGTACTACAGTACTACTGTCTGTTAACCCTAATGGACTGAGTTGTACTACAGTACTACTGTCTGTTAACCCTAATGGACTGAGTTGTACTACAGTACAGTACTACTGTCTGTTAACTCTAATGGACTGAGTTGTACTACACTACAGTACTACTGTCTGTTAACCCTAATGGACTGAGTTGTACTACACTACAGTACTACTGTCTGTTAACCCTAATGGACTGAGTTGTACTACACTACAGTACTACTGTCTGTTAACCCTAATGGACTGAGTTGTACTACACTACAGTACTACTGTCTGTTAACCCTAATGGACTGAGTTGTACTACACTACAGTACTACTGTCTGTTAACCCTAATGGACTGAGTTGTACTACAGTACTACTGTCTGTTAACCCTAATGGACTGAGTTGTACTACACTACAGTACTACTGTCTGTTAACCCTAATGGACTGAGTTGTACTACAGTACTACTGTCTGTTAACTCTAATGGACTGAGTTGTACTACACTACAGTACTACTGTCTGTTAACCCTAATGGACTGAGTTGTACTACACTACAGTACTACTGTCTGTTAACCCTAATGGACTGAGTTGTACTACACTACAGTACTACTGTCTGTTAACTCTAATGGACTGAGTTGTACTACACTACAGTACTACTGTCTGTTAACCCTAATGGACTGAGTTGTACTACACTACAGTACTACTGTCTGTTAACCCTAATGGACTGAGTTGTACTACACTACAGTACTACTGTCTGTTAACTCTAATGGACTGAGTTGTACTACTGTCTGTTAACTAATGGACTGAGTTGTACTACTACTACTACTGTCTGTTAACCCTAATGGACTGAGTTGTACTACACTACAGTACTACTGTCTGTTAACTCTAATGGACTGAGTTGTACTACTACTGTCTGTTAACCTAATGGACTACTACTACAGTACTACTGTCTGTTAACCCTAATGGACTGAGTTGTACTACACTACAGTACTACTGTCTGTTAACCCTAATGGACTGAGTTGTACTACACTACAGTACTACTGTCTGTTAACTCTAATGGACTGAGTTGTACTACAGTACTACTGTCTGTTAACTCTAATGGACTGAGTTGTACTACACTACAGTACTACTGTCTGTTAACCCTAATGGACTGAGTTGTACTACACTACAGTACTACTGTCTGTTAACCCTAATGGACTGAGTTGTACTACAGTACTACTGTCTGTTAACCCTAATGGACTGAGTTGTACTACAGTACTACTGTCTGTTAACTCTAATGGACTGAGTACTACTGTCTGTTAACCCTAATGGACTGAGTTGTACTACAGTACTACTGTCTGTTAACCCTAATGGACTGAGTTGTACTACAGTACTACTGTCTGTTAACTCTAATGGACTGAGTTGTACTACAGTACTACTGTCTGTTAACCCTAATGGACTGAGTTGTACTACAGTACTACTGTCTGTTAACTCTAATGGACTGAGTTGTACTACACTACAGTACTACTGTCTGTTAACTCTAATGGACTGAGTTGTACTACAGTACAGTACTACTGTCTGTTAACCCTAATGGACTGAGTTGTACTACAGTACTACTGTCTGTTAACCCTAATGGACTGAGTTGTACTACAGTACTACTGTCTGTTAACCCTAATGGACTGAGTTGTACTACACTACAGTACTACTGTCTGTTAACCCTAATGGACTGAGTTGTACTACACTACAGTACTACTGTCTGTTAACCCTAATGGACTGAGTTGTACTACACTACAGTACTACTGTCTGTTAACCCTAATGGACTGAGTTGTACTACAGTACTACTGTCTGTTAACTCTAATGGACTGAGTTGTACTACAGTACTACTGTCTGTTAACCCTAATGGACTGAGTTGTACTACAGTACTACTGTCTGTTAACCCTAATGGACTGAGTTGTACTACAGTACTACTGTCTGTTAACCCTAATGGACTGAGTTGTACTACAGTACTACTGTCTGTTAACCCTAATGGACTGAGTTGTACTACAGTACTACTGTCTGTTAACTCTAATGGACTGAGTTGTACTACACTACAGTACTACTGTCTGTTAACCCTAATGGACTGAGTTGTACTACAGTACTACTGTCTGTTAACCCTAATGGACTGAGTTGTACTACACTACAGTACTACTGTCTGTTAACTCTAATGGACTGAGTTGTACTACACTACAGTACTACTGTCTGTTAACTCTAATGGACTGAGTTGTACTACACTACAGTACTACTGTCTGTTAACCCTAATGGACTGAGTTGTACTACAGTACTACTGTCTGTTAACCCTAATGGACTGAGTTGTACTACAGTACTACTGTCTGTTAACCCTAATGGACTGAGTTGTACTACACTACAGTACTACTGTCTGTTAACCCTAATGGACTGAGTTGTACTACAGTACTACTGTCTGTTAACCCTAATGGACTGAGTTGTACTACACTACAGTACTACTGTCTGTTAACCCTAATGGACTGAGTTGTACTACAGTACTACTGTCTGTTAACCCTAATGGACTGAGTTGTACTACACTACAGTACTACTGTCTGTTAACCCTAATGGACTGAGTTGTACTACAGTACTACTGTCTGTTAACTCTAATGGACTGAGTTGTACTACAGTACTACTGTCTGTTAACTCTAATGGACTGAGTTGTACTACAGTACTACTGTCTGTTAACCCTAATGGACTGAGTTGTACTACAGTACTACTGTCTGTTAACCCTAATGGACTGATTTGTACTACACTACAGTACTACTGTCTGTTAACCCTAATGGACTGAGTTGTACTACAGTACTACTGTCTGTTAACCCTAATGGACTGAGTTGTACTACACTACAGTACTACTGTCTGTTAACTCTAATGGACTGAGTTTTACTACACGTGGTGCTTGAGGTTCCCTTCTCCTCTATTTCCTCGTTCACTCTCTTCCTCTTTCTGTCTCTTATCCTTTGCTTTGTGGAAAAGCTATTCGATTTAGAGTGCATATGACGTCCCCTAACCCCCTGCAGACACTTAGCCAACGACTCCCCAGTAATATTCGCTCACTCACTCACTCCACCCACCCACTGACAGGAGTCCCAAAATGGCACACTATTCCCTACATTCCCCTTCCGGGCCCCGGTTAAAATTAGTGCACTAGAAAGGGAATAGGGTGCCATTTATCCCTTATGTTTTAGAGGAAGTGCCCTATAGCCTAGCCTAGTGCAGCAGACTGAGTGGAGAGTATCTATACATTATTAGATCATGGAGGAGAAGGAGGAGAAGGAGGAGAAGGAGTGACTGCTGTCATGCTCTTTAGGGATACACACAAAACTGTACCCTATTTCTCTATTGTAGTACACTACTTCTGGAGCTCTTGGTTCAGAAGTAGTGCACCAGATAGGGAATAGTTTGTTTTTTAGGACAAACCCTAGCGAAGAAGGGTCACTTCCTGTCATTTCCGAAACAGTAAATAGATATCACATTTATCACAAACTCTAAAAAGTTCAATGGTCTTACATTAAAACAACCGAGAGAGAAGCTCCGATGTCTTTATTAGGTCTTAGAAACACAGTTGTTAAAATAGATTTTCGGTCACTTTTCACTTCAAATGAGTCCTCTTATTCTCTCACCCCGATGTCATTATGGAAGGAGAGATGACTCCTCAATTATGGGGCAAAGTGTGAAGATTGTTGAAGCCTAAAAGTTAGACATTATAGTCTGCACTTAAGAAAGCCAAAGCGCTGCTACTACAGTACTGAAAAACTACTGTCTGGCAAGTCTTTTAATCTCTTCGTCTGATCAGTCTGGTCGAGGTTATATATTGTAATGGGGAAAGTTGAGGCTTTTACCAGAGGAAAAGTATTATATATTTATTAAAGACATCTTCTACTCGACCACAGCGATGTTCTGTTCTCTTCTGTTCAGGCTTCGTTCAAAGAGCCATGGAGACGTTTCAAATCTTTTTCCTTGCCCTTTTTTTAGGTCCTGAAAGTCTTTTCATGTGAAAGTCCTCAGACAAGAAGAAGAAGCAGATTTTAAAAGGAAATGAAGATTGGAAGGAAGGAATATTATAGGATGTGAAGGCAGGGACTAAACTGACCAATGGGCTTGTTTAACGACGGTCATACGATAGGATGTGAAGGCGGGGACTAAACTGACCAATGAGCTTGTTTAAGGACGGTCATACAATAGGATGTGAAGGCGGGGACTAAACTGACCAATGAGCTTGTTTAACGACGGTCATACGATAGGATGTGAAGGCGGGGACTAAACTGACCAATGGGCTTGTTTAACGACGGTCATACGATAGGATGTGAAGGCGGGGACTAAACTGACCAATGGGCTTGTTTAACGACGGCCATACGATAGATCATTTAGATATTTGATTTGGAATTTTAGGACCCCGAAATATTGAATTTGGCCTTTACTACTATAGCCCAGAGAAACTAGAGCCCAGAGAAACTAGAGCCCAGAGAAACTAGAGCCCAGAGAAACTATAGCCCAGAGAAACTCGAGCCCAGAGAAACTAGAGCCCAGAGAAACTAGAGCCCAGAGAATCTAGAGCCCAGAGAAACTATAGCCCAGAGAAACTATAGCCCAGAGAAACTAGAGCCCAGAGAAACTCGAGCCCAGAGAAACTAGAGCCCAGAGAATCTAGAGCCCAGAGAAACTATAGCCCAGAGAAACTATAACCCAGAGAAACTACTAGAGCCCAGAGAAACTAGAGCCCAGAGAAACTATAGCCCAGAGAAACTAGAGCCCAGAGAAACTATAGCCCAGAGAAACTAGAGCCCAGAGAAACTATAGCCCAGAGAAACTAGAGCCCAGAGAAACTAGAGCCCAGAGAAACTAGAGCCCAGAGAAACTAGAGCCCAGAGAAACTAGAGCCCAGAGAAACTAGAGCCCAGAGAAACTAGAGCCCAGAGAAACTATAGCCCAGAGAAACTAGAGCCCAGAGAAACTAGAGCCCAGAGAAACTATAACCCAGAGAAACTAGAGCCCAGAGAAACTATAGCCCAGAGAAACTATAGCCCAGAGAAACTAGAGCCCAGAGAAACTAGAGCCCAGAGAAACTATAGCCCAGAGAAACTAGAGCCCAGAGAAACTATAACCCAGAGAAACTAGAGCCCAGAGAAACTAGAGCCCAGAGGAACTATAGCCCAGAGAAACTAGAGCCCAGAGAAACTAGAGCCCAGAGGAACTATAACCCAGAGAAACTAGAGCCCAGAGAAACTATAGCCCAGAGAAACTATAGCCCAGAGAAACTAGAGCCCAGAGAAACTAGAGCCCAGAGAAACTATAGCCCAGAGAAACTATAGCCCAGAGAAACTATAGTCCAGAGAAACTATAGCCCAGAAAAACTATAGCCCAGAGAAACTAGAGCCCAGAGAAACTAGAGCCCAGAGAAACTAGAGCCCAGAGAAACTAGAGGACAGAGAAACTAGAGCCCAGAGAAACTAGAGCCCAGAGAAACTATAGGACAGAGAAACTAGAGCACAGAGAAACTATAGCCCAGAGAAACTATAGGACAGAGAAACTATAGCACAGAGAAACTAGAGCCCAGAGAAACTATAGGACAGAGAAACTATAGCCCAGAGAAACTAGAGCCCAGAGAAACTATAGCCCAGAAAAACTATAGCCCAGAGAAACTAGAGCCCAGAGAAACTAGAGCCCAGAGAAACTAGAGCCCAGAGAAACTATAGGACAGAGAAACTAGAGCCCAGAGAAACTATAGGACAGAGAAACTATAGGACAGAGAAACTATAGCCCAGAGAAACTAGAGCCCAGAGAAACTATAGGACAGAGAAACTAGAGCCCAGAGAAACTATAGGACAGAGAAACTAGAGCCCAGAGAAACTAGAGTCCAGAGAAACTATAGCCCAGAGAAACTATAGGACAGAGAAACTATAGGACAGAGAAACTATAGGACAGAGAAACTATAGGACAGAGAAACTAGAGCCCAGAGAAACTAGAGCCCAGAGAAACTAGAGCCCAGAGAAACTAGAGTACAGAGAAACTAGAGCCCAGAGAAACTATAGGACAGAGAAACTATAGGACAGAGAAACTATAGGACAGAGAAACTATAGCCCAGAGAAACTAGAGCCCAGAGAAACTATAGGACAGAGAAACTAGAGCCCAGAGAAACTATAGGACAGAGAAACTAGAGCCCAGAGAAACTATAGCCCAGAGAAACTAGAGCCCAGAGAAACTATAGGACAGAGAAACTAGAGCCCAGAGAAACTATAGGACAGAGAAACTATAACCCAGAGAAACTAGAGCCCAGAGAAACTAGAGCCCAGAGAAACTATAACCCAGAGAAACTAGAGCCCAGAGAAACTAGAGCCCAGAGGAACTATAGCCCAGAGAAACTAGAGCCCAGAGAAACTAGAGCCCAGAGGAACTATAACCCAGAGAAACTAGAGCCCAGAGAAACTAGAGCCCAGAGAAACTATAGCCCAGAGAAACTATAGCCCAGAGAAACTATAGCCCAGAGAAACTATAGCCCAGAGAAACTATAGCCCAGAGAAACTATAGCCCAGAGAAACTAGAGCCCAGAGAAACTAGAGCCCAGAGAAACTAGAGCCCAGAGAAACTAGAGCCCAGAGAAACTAGAGCCCAGAGAAACTATAGCCCAGAGAAACTAGAGCCCAGAGAAACTAGAGCCCAGAGAAACTAGAGCCCAGAGAAACTATAGGACAGAGAAACTAGAGCCCAGAGAAACTATAGGACAGAGAAACTATAGCCCAGAGAAACTATAGGACAGAGAAACTATAGCCCAGAGAAACTAGAGCCCAGAGAAACTATAGGACAGAGAAACTAGAGCCCAGAGAAACTAGAGCCCAGAGAAACTATAGGACAGAGAAACTAGAGCCCAGAGAAACTATAGCCCAGAGAAACTAGAGCCCAGAGAAACTATAGGACAGAGAAACTAGAGCCCAGAGAAACTATAGCCCAGAGAAACTATAGGACAGAGAAACTATAGGACAGAGAAACTAGAGCCCAGAGAAACTAGAGCCCAGAGAAACTAGAGCCCAGAGAAACTAGAGCCCAGAGAAACTAGAGCCCAGAGAAACTATAGGACAGAGAAACTATAGGACAGAGAAACTATAGGACAGAGAAACTAGAGCCCAGAGAAACTAGAGCCCAGAGAAACTATAGGACAGAGAAACTATAGGACAGAGAAACTAGAGCCCAGAGAAACTAGAGCCCAGAGAAACTAGAGCCCAGAGGAACTATAGCCCAGAGGAACTATAGCCCAGAGAAACTAGAGCCCAGAGAAACTAGAGCCCAGAGAAACTATAACCCAGAGAAACTAGAGCCCAGAGAAACTAGAGCCCAGAGAAACTATAGCCCAGAGAAACTATAGCCCAGAGAAACTATAGGACAGAGAAACTAGAGCCCAGAGAAACTATAGACCAGAGAAACTATAGCCCAGAGAAACTATAGCCCAGAGAAACTAGAGCCCAGAGAAACTATAGCCCAGAGAAACTAGAGCCCAGAGAAACTAGAGCCCAGAGAAACTAGAGCCCAGAGAAACTAGAGCCCAGAGAAACTATAGGACAGAGAAACTATAGCCCAGAGAAACTATAGCCCAGAGAAACTATAGGACAGAGAAACTATAGCCCAGAGAAACTATAGCCCAGAGAAACTATAGCCCAGAGAAACTATAGGACAGAGAAACTAGAGCCCAGAGAAACTAGAGCCCAGAGAAACTAGAGCCCAGAGAAACTATAGGACAGAGAAACTAGAGCCCAGAGAAACTAGAGCCCAGAGAAACTAGAGCCCAGAGAAACTATAGGACAGAGAAACTAGAGCCCAGAGAAACTAGAGCCCAGAGAAACTATAGCCCAGAGAAACTAGAGCCCAGAGAAACTATAGGACAGAGAAACTAGAGCCCAGAGAAACTAGAGCCCAGAGAAACTATAGGACAGAGAAACTAGAGCCCAGAGAAACTAGAGCCCAGAGAAACTATAGGACAGAGAAACTAGAGCCCAGAGAAACTATAGGACAGAGAAACTATAGGACAGAGAAACTATAGGACAGAGAAACTATAGCCCAGAGAAACTAGAGTCCAGAGAAACTATAGCCCAGAGAAACTATAGGACAGAGAAACTAGGTTTTAAACTGTCTGTCCTTTAAATCTAGAACATTACTGTATAAGAACAAGGTTGTAAACGGTCTGTACTATAAATCTAAAGGGCCCTGGTCTAAAGTAGTGCACTATATAGGGAATAGGTTCCATAGGGCTCTGGTCTAAAGTAGTGCACTATATAGGGAATAGGGTTCTATAGGGCTCTGGTCTAAAGTAGTGTACTATATAGGGAATAGGGTTCTATAGGGCTCTGGTCTAAAGTAGTGCACTATATAGGGAATAGGGTTCTATAGGGCTCTGGTCTAAAGTAGTGTACTATATATAGGGAATAGGGTTCTATAGGGCTCTGGTCTAAAGTAGTGTACTATATATAGGGAATAGGGTTCTATAGGGCCCTGGTCTAAAGTAGTGTACTATATATAGGGAATAGGGTTCTATAGGGCTCTGGTCTAAAGTAGTGTACTATATATAGGGAATAGTTCTATAGGGCTCTGGTCTAAAGTAGTGCATTATATAGGGAATAGGGCTCTATAGGGCTCTGGTCTAATGTAGTGCATGCACTATATAGGGAATAGGGTTCTATAGGGCTCTGGTCTAAAGTAGTGCACTATATAGGGAATAGGGTTCTATAGGGCGCTGGTCTAAAGTAGTGTACTATATATAGGGAATAGGGTTCTATAGGGCTCTGGTCTAAAGTAGTGCACTATATATAGGGAAAAGGGAGCCATTTGGGAGATAAACTAGGTGATTGATTGCTTCAGATGTTATCCATTCAAAACCAAAACCACAGACTACTCAGAGCAGGACTACTCAGAACAGACTACACAGAGCAGACTACTCAGAGCAGACTACTCAAAGCAGACTACTCAAAGCAGACTACTCAGAGCAAGACTACTCAGAGCAAGACTACTCAGAGCAGGATTACTCAGAGCAGGACTATACAGAGCAGACTACTCAGAGCAGACTACTCAGAGCAGACTACTCAGAACAGGACGATACAGAGCAGACTACTCAGAGCAGACTACTCAGAACAGACTACTCAGAGCAGACTACTCAGAGCAGACTACTCAGAGCAGACTACTCAGAGCAGACTACTCAGAGCAGACTACTCAGAACAGACTACTCAGAGCAGACTACTCAGAGCAGACTACTCAGAGCAGACTACTCAGAGCAGACTACTCAGAGCAGACTACTCAGAGCAGACTACTCAGAACAGACTACTCAGAACAGACTACTCAGAACAGACTACTCAGAGCAGACTACTCAGAGCAGACTACTCAGAGCAGACTACTCAGAGCAGGACTACTCAGAGCAGACTACTCAGAGCAGACTACTCAGAGCAGGACTACTCAGAGCAGGACTACTCAGAACAGACTACTCAGAACAGACTACTCAGAGCAGACTACTCAGAACAGACTACTCAGAGCAGACTACTCAGAACAGACTACTCAGAGCAGACTACTCAGAGCAGACTACTCAGAACAGACTACTCAGAGCAGGACTATACAGAACAGACTACTCAGAACAGACTACTCAGAGCAGACTACTCAGGACAGACTACTCAGAACAGACCACTCAGAACAGACTACTCTGAGCAGACTACTCAGAGCAGACTACTCAGAACAGACTACTCAGAACAGACCACTCAGAACAGACTACTCAGAGCAGACTACTCAGAGCAGACTACTCAGAACAGACCACTCAGAACAGACTACTCAGAGCAGACTACTCAGAGCAGACTACTCAGAGCAGACTACTCAGAGCAGACTACTCAGAGCAGACTACTCAGAACAGACCACTCAGAACAGACTACTCAGAACAGACTACTCAGACTACTCAGAACAGACTACTCAGAGCAGACTACTCAGAGCAGGACTATACAGAGCAGACTACTCAGAGCAGACTACTCAGAGCAGGACTACTCAGAACAGACTACTCAGAGCAGACTACTCAGAGCAGGACTATACAGAGCAGACTACTCAGAGCAGACTACTCAGAGCAGACTACTCTCTGCATAACACAGTGAAATAAAACAAGCAGGTCTAATGAACATCAGTATGTATACCTGCAGCTTCTCTCTCTCTCTCTCTCTCTCTCTCTCTCTCTCTCTCTCTCTCTCTCTCTCTCTCTCTCTCTCTCTCTCTCTCTCTCTCTCCTCTCCTCTCTCCCTCTCCTCCTCTCCTCTCTCTCTCCCCCTCCTCCTCCTCTCTCTCTCTCTCCTCTCCCTCTCCTCCTCTCTCTCTCCTCCCTCTCTCTCTCTCTGTCTTTCTGTGACAGGCCAATTTCATGGTGTGTGTGTTGCTTATTTTCTCAAGATGTTTGACTCCTTATTGTACAATTCAAATTTGATTCGGGGCAAAACGATGCTAAATGCCGTTGTAGCGGTTAAGCCGGAGCTGGTGGTTTGAGGGATAAGAGAGAGAAGGAGGATGGAGGGATGGGTGCTGGGTGATTCTACATGAGTACTGCTACTGAATGGTTTTGAATGGATAAGAGAGAGAAGGAGGATAGAGGGATGGGTGCTGGGTGATTCTACATGAGTACTGCTACTGAATGGTTTCCGAGGGATAAGAGAGAGAAGGAGGATAGAGGGATGGGTGTTGGGTGATTCTACATGAGTACTGCTACTGAATGGTTTCTGAGGGATAAGAGAGAGAGGAGGATAGAGGGATGGGTGCTGGGTGATTCTACATGAGTACTGCTACTGAATGGTTTTGAATGGATAAGAGAGAGGAGGAGGATAGAGGGATGGGTGTTGGGTGATTCTACATGAGTACTGCTACTGAATGGTTTTGAATGGATAAGAGAGAGAAGGAGGATAGAGGGATGGGTGCTGGGTGATTCTACATGAGTACTGCTACTAAATGGTTTTGAATGGATAAGAGAGAGGAGGAGGATAGAGGGATGGGTGCTGGGTGATTCTACATGAGTACTGCTACTAAATGGTTTTGAATGGATAAGAGAGGAGGAGGATAGAGGGATGGGTGCTGGGTGATTCTACATGAGTACTGCTATTGAATGGTTTTGAATGGATAAGAGAGAGAAGGAGGATAGAGGGATGGGTGCTGGGTGATTCTACATGAGTACTACTACTGAATGGTTATGAATGGATAAGAGAGAGAAGGAGGATAGAGGGATGGGTGCTGGGTGATTCTACATGAGTACTGCTACTGAATGGTTTTGAATGGATAAGAGGGAGAAGGAGGATGGAGGGATGGGTGCTGGGTGATTCTACATGGGTACTGCTACTGAATGGTTTTGAATGGATAAGAGAGAGAAGGAGGATAGAGGGATGGGTGCTGGGTGATTCTACATGAGTACTGCTACTGAATGGTTTTGAATGGATAAGAGAGAGAGGAGGATAGAGGGATGGGTGCTGGGTGATTCTACATGAGTACTGCTACTGAATGGTTTCCGGGGATAAGAGAGAGAAGGAGGATAGAGGGATGGGTGCTGGGTGATTCTACATGAGTACTGCTACTGAATGGTTTTGAATGGATAAGAGAGAGAAGGAGGATAGAGGGATGGGTGCTGGGTGATTCTACATGAGTACTGCTACTGAATGGTTTTGAATGGATAACATCTGATGCATTCAATCACCTAGTTTACCTCCCAAATGGCTCCCTATTCCCTATATAGTGCACTACTTTAGACCAGAGCCCTATAGAACCCTATTCCCTATGTAGTGCACAACTTTAGACCAGGACCCTATAGAACCCTATTCCCTATATAGTGCACTACTTTAGACCAGGGCCCTATAGAACCCTATTCCCATATAGTGCACTACTTTAGACCAGAGCCCTATAGAACCCTATTCCCTATGTTTGGCCCTGTCCGGGGTGTCCTCGGATGGGGCCACAGTGTCTCCTGAGCCCTCCTGTCTCAGCCTCCAGTATTTATGCTGCAGTAGTTTATGTGTCGGGGGCTAGGGTCAGTTTGTTATGTCTGGAGTACTTCTCCTGTCCTATTCGGTGTCCTGTGTGAATCTTAGTGTGCATTCTCTAATTCTCTCACTCTTTCTTTCTCTCTCTCGGAGGACCTGAACCCTAGGACCATGCCCCAGGACTACCTGACATGATGGCTCCTTGCTGTCCCCAGTCCACTTGGCCATGCTGCTGCTCCAGTTTCAACTGGCCTGGGCCCTAGGACCATGTCCCAGGACTACCTGACATGAGGACTCCTTGCTGTCCCCAGTCCACTTGGCCATGCTGCTGCTCCAGTTTCAACTGTTCTGCCTTACTATTATTCGACCATGCTGGTCATTTATGAACATTTGAACATCTTGGCCATGTTCTGTTATAATCTCCACCCGGCACAGCCAGAAGAGGACTGGCCACCCCACATAGCCTGGTTCCTCTCTAGGTTTCTTCCTAGGTTTTGGCCTTTCTAGGGAGTTTTTCCTAGACACCGTGCTTCTACACCTGCATTGCTTGCTGTTTGGGGTTTTAGGCTGGGGTTTCTGTACAGCACTTTGAGATATCAGCTGATGTACGAAGGGCTATAGAAATACATTTGATTTGATATATAGTACACTACTTTAGACCAGAGCCCTATGGAACCCTATTCCCTATATAGTACACTACTTTAGACCAGAGTCCTATAGAACCCTATTCCCTATGTAGTGCACTACTTTAGACCAGTACCCTATAGAACCCTATTCCCTATGTAGTGCACTACTTTAGACCAGTACCCTATAGAACCCTATTCCCTATGTAGTGCACTACTTTAGACCATAGCCCTATAGAACCCTATTCCCCATGTAGTGCACTACTTTAGACCAGATCCCTATAGAGTGCCATTTCGGATGCTGCCCTGGAATGGAATTGCAGGTGGGAGGAGGCCTTGCTAACATACTGATTGGTGTAGCTACTTTGCATAATGATATGCTAAGGGAGAACGGGTTAGCGTCTTTACATAATGATATGCTAAGGGAGAACGGGTTAGCGTCTTTACATAATGATATGCTAAGGGAGAACGGGTTAGCGTCTTTACATAATGATATGCTAAGGGAGAACGGGTTAGCGTCTTTACATAATGATATGCTAAGGGAGAACGGGTTAGCGTCTTTACATAATGATATGCTAAGGGAGAACGGGTTAGCGTCTTTACATAATGATATGCTAAGGGAGAACGGGTTAGCGTCTTTACATAATGATATGCTAAGGGAGAACGGGTTAGCGTCTTTACATTATGATATGCTAAGGGAGAACGGGTTAGCGTCTTTACATAATGATATGCTAAGGGGAACGGGTTAGCGTCTTTACATAATGATATGCTAAGGGAGAACGGGTTAGCGTCTTTACATAATGATATGCTAAGGGAGAACGGGTTAGCGTCTTTACATTATGATATGCTAAGGGGAACGGGTTAGCGTCTTACATAATGATATGCTAAGGGAGAACGGGTTAGCGTCTTTACATAATGATATGCTAAGGGAGAACGGGTTAGCGTCTTTACATAATGATATGCTAAGGGAGAACGGGTTAGCGTCTTTACATAATGATATGCTAAGGGAGAACGGGTTAGCGTCTTTACATAATGATATGCTAAGGGAGAACGGGTTAGCGTCTTTACATTATGATATGCTAAGGGAGAACGCTATATCTACTTTACACAAGGATAGACTAATGTTGAATGGTGTAGCTACTTCATACAGTGATATGCTCAGGATAAACAGTGTATCTACTCTACATAATGATATGTTTGTGGTTGTCTGCTGTGGAACTGAAGGGAAATGTGATGGCCCGTTGCCAATTAGACTCATTAACATGATGCGTTGTGTTTCGTCGGCCATTTTGTCTCTATATTCAAGGCACACGAACAACCGGTGTTTGTACACAAATATGCCAAACAGGAAATGTTATTTGTAACCTTTTGTCTTGAACTGTAAACCCAAACTTCTTCTTTACAACAAATTAAAGAATAACCTTAAAAAAAGGCAACAAAATAAACACATACGAGGATTGAGTCATTGGTAGGAGGAATGTAAATATAAGCCTTTTCCAACAGCAGACTGACTGTTTAACCTAGAATCAGCAATGGAACAGTGGGCGACGCCGGGCCGTGATGCAGGCTGGCCCAAATTAGCCCACGTTAACATTGAACCATGGAGCTGGGCCTCTCCTTGGGCTCACTGGGCCTCTCTCTCTGAGGCTGTTTCTATGCTGATGATACCGGGACTCATTACCACATTCGTCTTGGTTTACGATACATTGGCACCTCCGTCATAACAGAGAATTAGTGTGTGTGTGTGTGTGTGTGTGTGTGTGTGTGTGTGTGTGTGTGTGTGTGTGTGTGTGTCTCTGTGAGTGTGTGACTGAGTCCGTGTGTGTGACTGCGTCTTTGTGTGTGTGTGTGTCTGTGTGATTGTGTCTGTGTGTATGTGTCTGTGTGTGTCTCTGTGTGTGTGTGATTGGGTGATGTGTGACTGCACTTTGTGTGTGTGTCTGTGTGTGTCTGTGTGATTGTGTCTGTGTGTGTGTGTCTGTGTGTGTCTCTGTGTGGGTGTGATTGGGTGTGTGTGTGTGACTGCGTCTTTGTGTGTGTGTGTGTCTGTGTGATTGTGTCTGTGTGTGTGTGTGCTGTGTGTGTCTCTGTGTGTGTGATTGGGTGTGTGTGTGTGTGACTGCTTCTTTGTGTGTGTGTCTGTGTGTGTCTGTGTGATTGTGTCTGTGTGTGTCTCTGTGTGGGTGTGATTGGGTGTGTGTGTGACTGTATTGTGTGTGTGTCTGTGTGTCTGTGTGTGTGTGTGTGTGTGTGTGTGTGTGTGTGTGTGTGTGTGTGTGTGTGTGTGTGTGTGTGTGTGTGTATCTGTGTGTGTGTGTGTGTCTGTGTGTGTCTCTGTGTGGGTGTGATTGGGTGTGTGTGTGTGACTGCGTCTTTGTGTGTGTGTCTGTGTGTTTGTGTCTGTGTGTATGTGTCTGTGTGTGTCTCTGTGTGTGTGTGATTGGGTGTGTGTGTGTGACTGCGTCTTTGTGTGTGTGTCTGTGTGTGTCTGTGTGATTGTGTCTGTGTGTCTGTGTGTGTCTCTGTGTGGGTGTGATTGGGTGTGTGTGTGTGACTGCGTCTTTGTGTGTGTGTGTGTCTGTGTGATTGTGTCTGTGTGTGTGTCTGTGTGTGTGTCTCTCTGTGTGTGTGATTGGTTGTGTGTGTGTGTGACTGCGTCTTTGTGTGTGTGTCTGTGTGTGTCTGTGTGTGTGTGTCTGTGTGTGTCTCTGTGTGGGTGTGATTGGGTGTGTGTGTGTGACTGCGTCTTTGTGTGTGTGTCTGTGTGATTGTGTCTGTGTGTATGTGTCTGTGTGTGTCTCTGTGTGTGTGTGATTGGGTGTGTGTGTGTGACTGCGTCTTTGTGTGTGTGTCTGTGTGTGTCTGTGTGATTGTGTCTGTGTGTGTGTGTCTGTGTGTGTCTCTGTGTGGGTGTGATTGGGTGTGTGTGTGTGACTGCGTCTTTGTGTCTGTGTGATTGTGTCTGTGTGTGTGTGTCTGTGTGTGTCTCTGTGTGTGTGTGATTGGGTGTGTGTGTGTGTGACTGCTTCTTTGTGTGTGTCTGTGTGTGTCTGTGTGATTGTGTCTGTGTGTGTCTCTGTGTGGGTGTGATTGGGTGTGTGTGTGTGACTGCGTCTTTGTGTGTGTGTCTGTGTGTGTGTGTGTGTGTGTGTGTGTGTGTGTGTGTGTGTGTGTGTGTGTGTGTGTGTGTGTGTGTGTGTGTGTGTGTGTGTGTGTGTGTGTGTGTGTGTGTGTGTGTGTGTGTGTGTGTGTGTGTGTGTGTCTGTGTGTGTCTCTGTGTGGGTGTGATTGGGTGTGTGTGTGTGACTGCGTCTTTGTGTGTGTGTCTGTGTGATTGTGTCTGTGTGTATGTGTCTGTGTGTGTCTCTGTGTGTGTGTGATTGGAATGTGTGTGTGACTGCGTCTTTGTGTGTGTGTCTGTGTGTGTCTGTGTGATTGTGTCTGTGTGTCTGTGTGTGTCTCTGTGTGGGTGTGATTGGGTGTGTGTGTGTGACTGCGTCTTTGTGTGTGTGTGTGTCTGTGTGATTGTGTCTGTGTGTGTGTCTGTGTGTGTGTGTCTCTCTGTGTGTGTGTGATTGGTTGTGTGTGTGTGTGACTGCGTCTTTGTGTGTGTGTCTGTGTGTCTGTGTGTGTGTGTCTGTGTGTGTCTCTGTGTGGGTGTGATTGGGTGTGTGTGTGTGACTGCGTCTTTGTGTGTGTGTCTGTGTGATTGTGTCTGTGTGTATGTGTCTGTGTGTGTCTCTGTGTGTGTGTGATTGGGTGTGTGTGTGTGACTGCGTCTTTGTGTGTGTGTCTGTGTGTGTCTGTGTGATTGTGTCTGTGTGTGTGTGTCTGTGTGTGTCTCTGTGTGGGTGTGATTGGGTGTGTGTGTGTGACTGCGTCTTTGTGTGTGTGTGTGTCTGTGTGATTGTGTCTGTGTGTGTGTGTCTGTGTGTGTCTCTGTGTGTGTGTGATTGGGTGTGTGTGTGTGTGACTGCTTCTTTGTGTGTGTGTCTGTGTGTGTCTGTGTGATTGTGTCTGTGTGTGTCTCTGTGTGGGTGTGATTGGGTGTGTGTGTGTGACTGCGTCTTTGTGTGTGTGTCTGTGTGTCTGTGTGTGTGTGTGTGTGTGTGTGTGTGTGTGTGTGTGTGTGTGTGTGTGTGTGTGTGTGTGTGTGTGTGTGTGTGTGTGTGTGTGTGTGTGTGTGTGTGTGTGTGTGTGTGTGTCTGTGTGTGTCTCTGTGTGGGTGTGATTGGGTGTGTGTGTGTGACTGCGTCTTTGTGTGTGTGTCTGTGTGATTGTGTCTGTGTGTATGTGTCTGTGTGTGTCTCTGTGTGTGTGTGATTGGGTGTGTGTGTGTGACTGCGTCTTTGTGTGTGTGTCTGTGTGTGTCTGTGTGATTGTGTCTGTGTGTCTGTGTGTGTCTCTGTGTGGGTGTGATTGGGTGTGTGTGTGTGACTGCGTCTTTGTGTGTGTGTGTGTCTGTGTGATTGTGTCTGTGTGTGTGTCTGTGTGTGTGTGTCTCTCTGTGTGTGTGTGATTGGTTGTGTGTGTGTGTGACTGCGTCTTTGTGTGTGTGTCTGTGTGTGTCTCTGTGTGGGTGTGATTGGGTGTGTGTGTGTGACTGCATCTTTGTGTGTGTGTGTGTGTGTGTGTGTGTGTGTGTGTGTGTGTGTGTGTGTGTGTGTGTGTGTGTGTGTGTGTGTGTGTGTGTGTGTGTGTGTGTGTGTGTGTGTGTGTGTGTGTGTGTGTGTGTGTGTGTGTGCGCTCTAGGTATTGACACGTCATTTGAAGGACAACACAGTGATAACATCAGTCAACCTCCTGTGTATAATGTGAATATCTCCTGATCTGATGTGATCTGGGTCTTTCATTTCCTGTGTTAACATCAGTACTTCTACTGAACTGATCCTCGGCAGCAGAGGATAACTCTGGGTCTTCCTGTCCTGTGCCGGTCCTCATGAGAGCCAGTTTCATCACAGGGCTTGATGTTTTTTTTTTTTGCGACTGCACTTGAAAAAACTCTTCAAAGTTCTTGAAATGTTCCGTATTGACTGACCTTCATGTCTTAAAGTAATGATGGACTGACCTTCATGTCTTAAAGTAATGATGGACTGTTGTATTGACTGACCTTCATGTCTTAAAGTAATGATGGACTGTTGTATTGACTGACCTTCATGTCTTAAAGTAATGATGGACTGTTGTATTGACTGACCTTCATGTCTTAAAGTAATGATGGACTGTTGTATTGACTGACCTTCATGTCCTAAAGTAATGATGGACTGTTGTATTGACTGACCTTCATGTCTTAAAGTAATGATGGACTGTTGTATTGACTGACCTTCATGTCTTAAAGTAATGATGGACTGTTGTATTGACTGACCTTCATGTCTTAAAGTAATGATGGACTGTTGTATTGACTGACCTTCATGTCTTAAAGTAATGATGGACTGTTGTATTGACTGACCTTCATGTCTTAAAGTAATGATGGACTGACCTTCATGTCTTAAAGTAATGATGGACTGACCTTCGTATCTTAAAGTGATGATGGACTGTTGTATTGACTGACCTTCATGTCTTAAAGTAATGATGGACTGATCTTCATGTCTTAAAGTAATGATGGACTGGTGTATTGACTGACCTTCATGTCTTAAAGTAATGATGGACTGACCTTCATGTCTTAAAGTAATGATGGACGGTTGTATTGACTGACCTTCATGTCTTAAAGTAATGATGGACTGTTGTATTGACTGACCTTCATGTCTTAAAGTAATGATGGACTGTTGTATTGACTGACCTTCATGTCTTAAAGTAATGATGGACTGTTGTATTGACTGACCTTCATGTCTTAAAGTAATGATGGACTGTTGTATTGACTGACCTTCGTATCTTAAAGTGATGATGGACTGTTGTATTGACTGACCTTCATGTCTTAAGGTAATGATGGACTGTTGTATTGACTGACCTTCATGTCTTAAAGTAATGATGGACTGTTGTATTGACTGACCTTCATGTCTTAAAGTAATGATGGACTGTTGTATTGACTGACCTTCATGTCTTAAGGTAATGATGGACTGTTGTATTGACTGACCTTCATGTCTTAAAGTAATGATGGACTGTTGTATTGACTGACCTTCATGTCTTAAAGTAATGATGGACTGTTGTATTGACTGACCTTCATGTCTTAAAGTAATGATGGACTGTTGTATTGACTGACCTTCATGTCTTAAAGTAATGATGGACTGTTGTATTGACTGACCTTCATGTCTTAAAGTAATGATGGACTGACCTTCATGTCTTAAAGTAATGATGGACTGTTGTATCTCTTTGCTAAGTTGAGGTGTTCTTACCATAATATGGACTTGGTCTTTTACCATATAGGGCTATCTTCTGTATCCCACCCCTACCTTGTCACAACACAACTGATTGGCTCAAACGAATTACGAATGAAAGACATTCTCAAAATGAACTTTTAACAAGGCACACATGTTGATTCCAGGTGACTACCCCATGAAGCTGGTTGAGAGAATGCCAAGAGTGTGCCAAGCTGTCTTCAAGGCAAAAGTCTATATTATAGACATGTTTGACTTCTCTTTGATCCTGCTCTACTGTTATACTCACCCTACGATGTGGTTCATATTATAGACATGATCCTGCTCTACTGTGATATTAACCCTACGATGTGGTTCATATTATAGACATGATCCTGCTCTACTGTTATATTAACCCTACGATGTGGTTCATATTATAGACATGATCCTGCTCTACTGTTATATTAACCCTACGATGTGGTTCATATTATAGACATGATCCTGCTCTACTGTTATATTCACCCTACGATGTGGTTCATATTATAGACATGATCCTGCTCTACTGTTATATTAACCCTACGATGTGGTTTATATTATAGACATGATCCTGCTCTACTGTGATATTAACCCTACGATGTGGTTCATATTATAGACATGATCCTGCTCTACTGTGATATTAACCCTACGATGTGGTTCATATTATAGACATGATCCTACTCTACTGTGATACTCACCCTACGATGTGGTTCATATTATAGACATGATCCTACTCTACTGTGATATTAACCCTACGATGTGGTTCATATTATAGACATGATCCTACTCTACTGTGATATTAACCCTACGATGTGGTTCATATTATAAACATGATCCTGCTCTACTGTGATATTAACCCTACGATGTGGTTCATATTATAGACATGATCCTGCTCTACTGTGATATTAACCCTACGATGTGGTTCATATTATAGACATGATCCTGCTCTACTGTTATATTCACCCTACGATGTGGTTCATATTATAGACATGATCCTACTCTACTGTGATACTCACCCTACGATGTGGTTCATATTATAGACATGATCCTACTCTACTGTGATATTAACCCTACGATGTGGTTCATATTATAGACATGATCCTGCTCTACTGTGATATTAACCCTACGATGTGGTTCATATTATAGACATGATCCTGCTCTACTGTGATATTAACCCTACGATGTGGTTCATATTATAGACATGATCCTGCTCTACTGTTATATTAACCCTACGATGTGGTTCATATTATAGACATGATCCTGCTCTACTGTTATATTAACCCTACGATGTGGTTCATATTATAGACATGATCCTGCTCTACTGTGATATTAACCCTACGATGTGGTTCATATTATAGACATGATCCTGCTCTACTGTGATATTAACCCTACGATGTGGTTCATATTATAGACATGATCCTGCTCTACTGTTATATTAACCCTACGATGTGGTTCATATTATAGACATGATCCTGCTCTACTGTGATATTAACCCTACGATGTGGTTCATATTATAAACATGATCCTACTCTACTGTGATATTAACCCTACGATGTGGTTCATATTATAGACATGATCCTGCTCTACTGTGATATTAACCCTACGATGTGGTTCATATTATAAACATGATCCTGCTCTACTGTGATATTAACCCTACGATGTGGTTCATATTATAGACATGATCCTGCTCTACTGTTATATTAACCCTACGATGTGGTTCATATTATAGACATGATCCTGCTCTACTGTGATATTAACCCTACGATGTGGTTCATATTATAGACATGATCCTGCTCTACTGTTATATTAACCCTACGATGTGGTTCATATTATAGACATGATCCTGCTCTACTGTTATATTAACCCTACGATGTGGTTCATATTATAGACATGATCCTGCTCTACTGTTATATTAACCCTACGATGTGGTTCATATTATAGACATGATCCTGCTCTACTGTTATATTAACCCTACGATGTGGTTCATATTATAGACATGATCCTGCTCTACTGTTATATTCACCCTACGATGTGGTTCATATTATAGACATGATCCTGCTCTACTGTTATACTAACCCTACGATGTGGTTCATATTATAGACATGATCCTGCTCTACTGTGATATTAACCCTACGATGTGGTTCATATTATAGACATGATCCTGCTCTACTGTGATATTAACCCTACGATGTGGTTCATATTATAGACATGATCCTGCTCTACTGTTATATTAACCCTACGATGTGGTTCATATTATAGACATGATCCTGCTCTACTGTGATATTAACCCTACGATGTGGTTCATATTATAGACATGATCCTACTCTACTGTGATATTAACCCTACGATGTGGTTCATATTATAGACATGATCCTGCTCTACTGTTATACTAACCCTACGATGTGGTTCATATTATAAACATGATCCTGCTCTACTGTGATATTAACCCTACGATGTGGTTCATATTATAGACATGATCCTGCTCTACTGTGATATTAACCCTACGATGTGGTTCATATTATAGACATGATCCTGCTCTACTGTGATATTAACCCTACGATGTGGTTCATATTATAGACATGATCCTGCTCTACTGTGATATTAACCCTACGATGTGGTTCATATTATAGACATGATGCTACGATGTGGTTCATATTATAGACATGATCCTGCTCTACTGTGATACTAACCCTATGATTTGGTTCATGAGGTTTCATTCCAATGTATATCTTTCACTTTTGTATTATTTGCTTTTTGACACGAAGAGAGAAGACACTTTTGTACGTTCGGGTAACAGTCAATTCAAAGCTTCTTCAAGATCGGTTTAGATATATATTTTTTTGTAATTCACAACAACACACTGTCATCTCAACAACAAGATGTGGGGTTTTTTTTCTCCCGAAAACAACACACACTCCTATGATTTCAAAAATACTCTTAGGTCTTGATGAAACCAAACACTTCTAAAGATCCATTGACATGACCATAGATGTGAAGTTACACACTGCATTGACACCATTAAAGCAGACTACAAGCACCATTACAAGCAGATGTCACCTTAAAGCAAACATTTGTTTTCTTCTTCGTCTCTAATTGCTTTCCTTGTCGGACACGTCTTCCTTTGGTTCCCCCTGTAAATTTATTTGGGCTATTTTAATGAATCAATCAAGAGCTTTAAATACACCAAGGACTGATTTGGGCTGTTTTAATGAATCAATCAAGAGCTTTAAATACACCAAGGACTGATTTGGGCTGTTTTAATTAATCCATCAAGAGCTTTAAATACACCAAGGACTGATTTGGGCTGTTTTAATTAATCCATCAAGAGCTTTAAATACACCAAGGACTGATTTGGGCTGTTTTAATTCATCCATCAAGAGCTTTAAATACACCAAGGACTGATTTGGGCTGTTTTAATTCATCCATCAAGAGCTTTAAATACACCAAGGACTGATTTGGGCTGTTTTAATTCATCCATCAAGAGCTTTAAATACACCAAGGACTGATTTGGGATATTTTAATTCATCCATAAAGTACCACACAATTATTTAATTTTTTACAATCCACTAACTACTGGATTAGGTTAACATCTACTGTCTCCTGGATTAGGTTACCATCTACTGTCTCCTGGATTAGGTTAACATCTGCTGTCTCCTGGATTAGGTTAACCTCTACTGTCTCCTGGATTAGGTTAACATCTACTATCTCCTGGATTAGGTTAACATCTACTGTCTCCTGGATTAGGTTAACATCTACTGTCTCATAGATTAGGTTAACATCTACTGTCTCCTGGATTAGGTTAACATCTACTGTCTCCTGGATTAGGTTAACATCTACTGTCTCCTGGAGTAGGTTAACATCTACTGTCTCCTGGATGAGGTCAACATCTACTGTCTCCTGGAGTAGGTTAACATCTACTGTCTCCTGGATTAGGTTAACATCTACTTTCTCCTGGATTAGGTTAACATCTACTGTCTCCTGGATTAGGTTAACATCTACTGTATCCAGGATTAGGTTAACATCTAATGTCTCTGGATTAGGTTAACATCTACTGTCTCCTGGATTAAGTTAACATCTCTGTCATCTGGATGAGGTTACCATCTACTGTCTCCTGTATTAGGTTAACATTTACTGTCTCCTGGATTAGGTTAACATCTACTGTCTCCTGGATTAGGTTAACATCTACTGTCTCCTGGATTAGGTTACCATCTACTGTCTCCTGGATTAGGTTACCATCTACTGTCTCCTGGATTAGGTTAACATCTACTGTCTCCTGGATTAGGTTAACATCTACTGTCTCCTGTCCTTTGGGCTGTGTTGTCTGGAGATTAGGTTAACATCTACTGTCTCCTGGATGAGGTTAACATCTACTGTCTCCTGTCCTTTGGGCTGTGTTGTTGGGATAGGTTAACATCTACTGTCTCCTGGATTAGGTTAACATCTACTGTCTCCTGTCCTTTGGGCTGTCTTGTTGGATTAGGTTAACATCTACTGTCTCCTGGATTAGGTTAACATCTACTGTCTCCTGTCCTTTGGGCTGTGTTGTTGGAGTAGGTTAACATCTACTGTCTCCTGGATTAGGTTAACATCTACTGTCTCCTGTCCTTTGGGCTGTGTTGTTGGAGTAGGTTAACATCTACTGTCTCCTGGATGAGGTTAACATCTACTGTCTCCGGTCCTTTGGGTTAACTGTGTTGTTGGTTAACATCTACTGTCTCCAGGATAGGTTAACATCTACTGTCTCCTGGATGAGGTTAACATCTACTGTCTCCTGTCCTTTGGGCTGTACTGTTGGAGTAGGTTAACATCTACTGTCTCCTGGATTAGGTTAACATCTACTGTCTCCGGTCCTTTGGGCTGTGTTGTTGGAGTGGGTTACCATCTACTGTCTCCGGTCCTTTGGGCTGTGTTGTTGGAGTGGGTTACCATCTACTGTCTCCTGTCCTTTGGGCTGTGTTGTTGGAGTGGGTTACCATCTACTGTCTCCGGTCCTTTGGGCTGTGTTGTTGGAGTGGGTTAACATCTACTGTCTCCGGTCCTTTGGGCTGTGTTGTTGGAGTGGGTTAACATCTACTGTCTCCGGTCCTTTGGGCTGTGTTGTTGGAGTGGGTTAACATCTACTGTTCCGGTCCTTTGGGCTGTGTTGTTGGAGTGGGTTAACATCTACTGTCTCCGGTCCTTTGGGCTGTGTTGTTGGAGTGGGTTAACATCTACTGTCTCCGGTCCTTTGGGCTGTGTTGTTGGAGTGGGTTAACATCTACTGTCTCCGGTCCTTTGGGCTGTGTTGTTGGAGTGGGTTACCATGTACTGTTCCGGTCCTTTGGGCTGTGTTGTTGGAGGTTAACATCTACTGTCTCCGGTCCTTTGGGCTGTGTTGTTGCAGTGGGTTTCATTCCTATTGGAAATTAATCAAACTGAATTGGTATCCTGAATATGAATTAGGTGAATAATTGAGGATGACTTGTGTCTTACACTGGAAAATGTACCTTCTGTTCAGCTACGATGTCTAACGACCTAGATAAATTAATCACAATTACTTCTTTACATTGGAGTCATTTTGCTGACTCTCTTATCCAGAGCGGTTTACAGTAGAGAGTCATTGAGCAGACGCTCTTATCCAGAGCGGTTTACAGTAGAGAGTCATTGAGCAGACGCTCTTATCCAGAGCGGTTTACAGTAGAGAGTCATTTTGCTGACTCTCTTATCCAGAGCGGTTTACAGTAGAGAGTCATTTTGCTGACTCTCTTATCCAGAGCGGTTTACAGTAGAGAGTCATTGAGCATGTGGACACCCCTTCATCACTATATATACAGGACACCCCTTCATCCACAGCAGTGTGTTGTCAACATAGAGACAGACACAGTCAATTTTACAGTAGTCTGCTATAGGACCACATAGAGACAGACAATGACAGTGTTATAGGACTCTTGAAGGGTTGAATCCTATTTCTATAGTATCTTAGGCCCACGTAAAGCTAGCGTGTCGAAAGGAGAATCAGGCAGGGGGTAGGGGGAGACGGGATGAAAAGGCGTTGTCAGTGAGATGAGAGAGAAGCTTTATCAGTCTGATCAGTCATCCGACGGCCTCCAATCTCCTGACGGAGCAGGTAGCACCAGGGGAAACCATGTGTATCACACACCTCATGAAGATCGATGGCCGTCTCTGCCCGGCATGGAGGCGTAGGGTTTCCTCCCGAACTGCATTCTATTCCCTAGACAGTACGGTACTTGTGACCAGATGCCCACAGTGCCGACAGGGTGCAACGTGGGACAAAGCCTGTAAGACGACAGAGGAGCGGGAAGAAGAGGAGTAACAGTGAAGAGAAGGAGAAGGCAGCATCTAAAATGGTGGACAGAAACGTGAGGGCAGCATCTAAAATGGTGGACAGAAAAGTGAAGAGAAGGAGGAGGTAGCATCTAAAATGGTGGATAGAAAGGTGAAGAGAAGGAGGAGGCAGCATCTAAAATGGTGGATAGAAACGTGAAGAGAAGGAGGAGGCAGCATCTAAAATGGTGGATAGAAAGGTGAAGAGAAGGAGGAGGCAGCATCTAAAATGGTGGATAGAAAGGTGAAGAGAAGGAGGAGGCAGCATCTAAAATGGTGGATAGAAAGGTGAAGAGAAGGAGGAGGCAGCATCTAAAATGGTGGATAGAAAGGTGAAGAGAAGGAGGAGGCAGCATCTAAAATGGTGGATAGAAAGGTGAAGAGAAGCAGGAGGCAGCATCTAAAATGGTGGATAGAAAGGTGAAGAGAAGGAGGAGGCAGCATCTAAAATGGTGGATAGAAACGTGAAGAGAAGGAGGAGGCAGCATCTAAAATGGTGGACAGAAACGTGAAGAGAAGGAGGAGGCAGCATCTAAAATGGTGGACAGAAACGTGAAGAGAAGGAGGAGGCAGCATCTAAAATGGTGGATAGAAAGGTGAAGAGAAGGAGGAGGCAGCATCTAAAATGGTGGACAGAAACGTGAGGGCAGCATCTAAAATGGTGGACAGAAAAGTGAAGAGAAGGAGGAGGTAGCATCTAAAATGGTGGACAGAAAAGTGAAGAGAAGGAGGAGGCAGCATCTAAAATGGTGGACAGAAACGTGAGGGCAGCATCTAAAATGGTGGACAGAAAAGTGAAGAGAAGGAGGAGGCAGCATCTAAAATGGTGACAGAAACGTGAAGAGAAGGAGAAGGCAGCATCTAAAATGGTGGACAGAAACGTGAAGAGAAGGAGGAGGCAGCATCTAAAATGGTGGACAGAAACGTGAAGAGAAGGAGAAGGCAGCATCTAAAATGGTGGACAGAAAAGTGAGAGAAAACGGTTGTTATGCCGTAGAGGAAGAGGAAGAGAGAGGAAGAAGTAGGAGGGAAAACATGCCATCCATATAGACGCCTTCTCAGAGGACGGAGAGAGGTGGTTTATTGTAGAAAAAACATTAACAACAGGGATTTCCATAGCCTGCTGGTTAGGAGTTTAAAACTTGTTGGTTAGGAGTCTATAGTCTGTTGGTTAGGAGTCTATAGTCTGTTGGTTAGGAGTCTATAGTCTGTTGGTTAGGGGTCTATATTCTGTTGGTTAGGAGTCTATAGTCTGTTGGTTAGGAGTCTATAGTCTGTTGGTCATATAGACTCCTAACCAACAGACTATAGACTCCTAACCAACAGACTATAGACTCCTAACCAACAGACTATAGACTCCGAACCAACAGACTATAGACTCCGAACCAACAGACTATAGACTCCTAACCAACAGACTATAGACTCCTAACCAACAGACTATAGACCCCTAACCAACAGACTATAGACCCCTAACCAACAGACTATAGACTCCTAACCAACAGACTATATACTCCTAACCAACAGACTATAGACTCCTAACCAACAGACTATAGACTCGAACCAACAGACTATAGACTCGAACCAACAGACTATAGACTCCTAACCAACAGACTATAGACTCCTAACCAACAGACTATAGACCCTAACCAACAGACTATAGACCCCTAACCAACAGACTATAGACTCCTAACCAACTGACTATAGACTCTAACCAACAGACTATAGACTCTAACCAACAGACTATAGACTCATGACCAACAGACTATAGACTCCTAACCAACAGACTATGGACCCCCTAACCAACAGACTATAGACTCCTAACCAACAGACTATAGACTCCTAACCAACAGACTATAGACTCCTAACCAACAGACTATAGACTCCTAACCAACAGACTATAGACTCCTGACCAACAGACTATAGACTCCTAACCAACAGACTATAGACTCCTAACCAACAGACTATAGACTCCTGACCAACAGACTATAGACTCCTAACCAACAGACTATAGACTCCTAACCAACAGACTATAGACTCTAACCAACAGACTATAGACTCCTAACCAACAGACTATAGACCCCTAACCAACAGACTATAGACTCTAACCAACAGACTATAGACTCCAACAGACTATAGACTCTAACCAACAGACTATAGACTCCTAACCAACAGACTATAGACTCCTAACCAACAGACTATAGACTCTAACCAACAGACTATAGACTCCTAACCAACAGACTATAGACTCCTAACCAACAGACTATAGACTCCTGACCAACAGACTATAGACTCCTAACCAACAGACTATAGACTCCTAACCAACTGACTATAGACTCTAACCAACAGACTATAGACTCCTAACCAACAGACTATAGACTCATGACCAACAGACTATAGACTCCTAACCAACAGACTATGGACCCCTAACCAACAGACTATAGACTCTAACCAACAGACTATAGACTCCTAACCAACAGACTATAGACTCCTAACCAACAGACTATAGACTCCTAACCAACAGACTATAGACTCCTGACCAACAGACTATAGACTCCTAACCAACAGACTATAGACTCTAACCAACAGACTATAGACTCCTGACCAACAGACTATAGACTCCTAACCAACAGACTATAGACTCCTAACCAACAGACTATAGACTCCTAACCAACAGACTATAGACTCTAACCAACAGACTATAGACCCCTAACCAACAGACTATAGACTCCTAACCAACAGACTATAGACTCCAACAGACTATAGACTCCTAACCAACAGACTATAGACTCCTAACCAACAGACTATAGACTCCTAACCAACAGACTATAGACTCTAACCAACAGACTATAGACTCTAACCAACAGACTATAGACTCCTAACCAACAGACTATAGACTCCTGACCAACAGACTATAGACTCCTAACCAACAGACTATAGACTCCTAACCAACAGACTATAGACTCCTGACCAACAGAGTATAGACTCTAACCAACAGACTATAGACTCTAACCAACAGACTATAGACTCCTAACCAACAGACTATAGACTCCAACAGACTATAGACTCCTAACCAACAGACTATAGACTCCTAACCAACAGACTATAGACTCTAACCAACAGACTATGGACCCCTAACCAACAGACTATAGACTCTGACCAACAGACTATAGACTCTAACCAACAGACTATAGACTCCTAACCAACAGACTATAGACTCCTGACCAACAGACTATAGACTCCTAACCAACAGACTATAGACTCCTAACCAACAGACTATAGACTCCTAACCAACAGACTATAGACTCCTAACCAACAGACTATAGACCCCTAACCAACAGACTATAGATTCCTAACCAACAGACTATAGACTCCAACAGACTATAGACTCCTAACCAACAGACTATAGACTCCTAACCAACAGACTATAGACTCCTAACCAACAGACTATAGACTCCTGACCAACAGACTATAGACTCCTGACCAACAGACTATAGACTCCTAACCAACAGACTATAGACTCCTAACCAACAGACTATGGACACCTAACCAACAGACTATAGACTCCTAACCAACAGACTATAGACTCCTAACCAACAGACTATAGACTCCTGACCAACAGACTATAGACTCCTAACCAACAGACTATAGACTCCTAACCAACAGACTATAGACTCCTAACCAACAGACTATAGACTCCCTAACCAACAGACTATAGACTCCAACAGACTATAGACTCCTAACCAACAGACTATAGACTCCCTAACCAACAGACTATAGATTCCTAACCAACAGACTATAGACTCCTAACCAACAGACTATAGACTCCTAACCAACAGACTATATACCCCTAACCAACAGACTATAGACTCCTAACCAACAGACTATAGACCCCTAACCAACAGACTATAGACTCCTAACCAACAGGATCAGACTGTGGATCAGATTGTGGATCAGACTGTGGATCAGACTGTGGACCAGACTGTGGATAAGACTGTGGATCAGACTGTGGACCAGACTGTGGATCAGACTGTGGATCAGACTGTGGATCAGACTGTGGATTAGACTGTGGATCAGACTGTGGATCAGACTGTGGATCAGACTGTGGATCAGACTGTGGATCAGACTGTGGATCAAACTGTGGATTAGACTGTGGACCAGACTGTGGATCAGATTGTGGATCAGACTGTGGATCAGACTGTGGATCAGACTGTGGATCAGATTGTGGATCAGACTGTGGATCAGATTGTGGATCCGACTGTGGATCCGACTGTGGATCAGACTGTGGATCAGACTGTGGATCAGACTGTGGATCAGACTGTGGATCAGACTGTGGATTAGACTGTGGACCAGACTGTGGATCAGATTGTGGATCAGACTGTGGATCAGACTGTGGATCAGATTGTGGATCAGACTGTGGATCAGATTGTGATCAGACTGTGGATCAGACTGTGGATCAGACTGTGGATCAGATTGTGGATCAGACTGTGGATCAGACTGTGGATCAGACTGGATCAGACTGTGGATCAGACTGTGGATCAGACTGTGGATTAGACTGTGGATCAGACTGTGGATCAGACTGTGGACCAGACTGTGGACCAGACTGTGGATCAAACTGTGGATCAGATTGTGGATCAGACTGTGGATCAGACTGTGGATCAGACTGTGGATCAGACTGTGGATTAGACTGTGGATCAGACTGTGGATCAGACTGTGGATATTATTGTGTATGCATTTGAAATTATTTATACTTTTGGATGGATGAGGCAGTACAGATAGAGATAGAGTATGGATGGATGGATTAGGCAGTACAGATAGAGATAGAGTATGGATGGATGGATTAGGCAGTACAGATAGAGATAGAGGATGGATGGATGGATGAGGCAGTACAGATAGAGATAGAGTATGGATGGATGGATTAGGCAGTACAGATAGAGATAGAGTATGGATGGATGGATGAGGCAGTACAGATAGAGATAGAGTATGGATGGATGGATGAGGCAGTGCAGATAGAGATAGAGGATGGATGGATGGATGGATGAGGCAGTACAGATAGAGATAGAGTATGGATGGATGGATGAGGCAGTACAGATAGAGATAGAGCATGGATGGATGGATGAGGCAGTACAGATAGAGATAGAGTATGGATGGATGGATGAGCAGTACAGATAGAGATAGAGGATGGATGAGGCAGTACATGTAACTGATAGATAGAGATAGAGGATGGATGAGGCAGTACATGTAACTGATAGATAGAGATAGAGGATGGATGAGGCAGTACATGTAACTGATAGATAGAGATAGAGGATGGATGAGGCAGTACGTGTAACTGACAAATAGAGATAGAAGATGGATGAGGCAGTACGTGTAACTGACAAATAGAGATAGAAGATGGATGAGGCAGTACATGTACCTGATAGATAGAGATAGAGTATGGAAGGATGGATGAGGCAGTACATGTAACTGATAGATAGAGATAGAGGATGGACGAGGCAGTACATGTACCTGACAGATAGAGATACAGGATGGATGAGGCAGTACATGTACCTGACAGATAGAGATAGAGGATGGATGAATGCAGTACATGTACCTGACAGATAGAGATAGAGGATGGACGAGGCAGTACATGTACCTGACAGATAGAGATAGAGGATGGACGAGGCAGTACATGTACCTGACAGATAGAGATAGAGGATGGATGAATGCAGTACATGTACCTGACAGATAGAGATAGAGGATGGACGAGGCAGTACATGTACCTGACAGATAGAGATAGAGGATGGACGAGGCAGTACATGTACCTGACAGATAGAGATACAGGATGGATGAGGCAGTACATGTACCTGACAGATAGAGATAGAGGATGGATGATGCAGTACAGATAGAGATAGAGGATGGATGAGGCAGTACATGTAACTGATAGATAGAGATAGAGGATGGATGAGGCAGTACATGTACCTGACAGATAGAGCTGGAGGATGGATGAGGCAGTACATGTAACTGATAGATAGAGATAGAGGATGGATGAGGCAGTACATGTAACTGACAGATAGAGATAGAGGATGGATGAATGCAGTACATGTACCTGACAGATAGAGATAGAGGATGGACGAGGCAGTACATGTACCTGACAGATAGAGATACAGGATGGATGAGGCAGTATGTACCTGACATATAGAGATAGAGGATGGATGAGGCAGTACATGTACCTGACAGATAGAGATAGAGGATGGATGAGGCAGTACATGTACCTGACAGATAGAGATAGAGGATGGATGAGGCAGTACATGTACCTGACAGATAGAGATAGAGGATGGATGAGGCAGTACATGTAACTGATAGATAGAGATAGAGGGATGGATGAGGCAGTACATGTAACTGACAGATAGAGATAGAGGATGGATGAGGCGGTACATGTAACTGACAGATAGAGGATGGATGAGGCAGTACATGTACCTGACAGATAGAGATAGAGAGGATGGATGAGGCAGTACATGTAACTGACAGATAGAAAAGAGATGGATGAGGCAGTACATTTACCTGACAGATAGAGATAGAGGATGGATGAGGACAGTACATGTACCTGACAGATAGAGATAGAGGATGGATGGATGAGGCAGTACATGTACCTGACAGATAGAATGAAGGATGGATGAATGCCTTGTGACAATACATCACAACAGTACTGCTTAATTAATAGTAGAACAAGCGGTTTAACAAATTAAAACCTTTTTTAACATTATATGAGAACACGATCCAACAAACTGTTCATTACACGTTTGGGTGAAATAACAACTACCTCTCAGTCTCTCAATCTTATGATATTTTCTCCTTTATTTTCCTCATCTGCAGAATGCCCTGAATGTGTTTAAATATTACATGCAATCCCTTTTGGGGGTTTTAAATAATTAAAAGGGCTGGAGCTATGGATTTAGATGAGATGTTTTCAGTCTATGGGAAAGGGAGTGAGGCTCTGCCCTGCAGAGAGGATATCATGTCAGAACAAAGATGCAACCTTTAGTGAAACAATCAACTATTGACATCGATCTGGTCAGAAATAATAATGTATACAAATATATTTAATAATACATTTTACTGTGTCCCAAATGGAACCATTTTCCATATATAATGCAATACTTTAGACCAGAGCCCTAAAGAACCACAAACCCTATATAGTGCACTGCTTTAGACCAGGGCCCTATAGAACCCTATTCCCTATATAGTGCACTACTTTAGACCAGGGCCCTATAGAACCCTATTCCCTATATAGTGCACTACTTTAGACCAGGGCCCTATAGAACCCTATTCCCTATATAGTGCACTACTTTAGACCAGGGCCCTATAGAACCCTATTCCCTATATAGTGCACTACTTTAGACCAGAGCCCTATAGAACCACATTCCCTATATAGTGCACTACTTGACCAGGACCCAAAGGGAATAGAATATATGTAGGGAGTAAAGTGCCATTTAGGATTTCACTCTGTAGCCCTACAGCCATAGCTACAGAACTAGCCTGTGTGTATGTGTGTATGTATGTGTGTATGTGTATGTGTGTATGTATGTGTGTGTGTGTGTGTGTGTGTGTGTGTGTGTGTGTGTGTGTGTGTGTGTGTGTGTGTGTGTGTGTGTGTGTGTGTGTGTGTATATGTGTGTGTATGTGTGTGCGTGTGTGTGCGTGCGTGAGCTACCTTGCCTCGTTCTAGTCAAGGCATCGAGCCACTCTGCATCAACGAGAGCAGAAATTATTCGTGTCGACACGTAGGCCTGAGGCTTGTGTGTGTGTGTGTGTATATATGTGTGTGTGTGTGTGTGTGTGTGTGTGTGTGTGTGTGTGTGTGTGTGTGTGTGTGTGTGTGTGTGTGTGTGTGTGTGTGTGTGTGTGTGTGTGTGTGTGTGTGTGTGACACGTAGGCCTGAGGCTTGTCTTTCTCTGGCCTGTTTGACTGACAGTCCAAACCGCTCCGTACTTCCTCGTTGTATTCGTACTGAGGTACTGTTGCTACTCGGCTTCCTGCTGCTTTTTACTCTGAATAACTATTTAATAAAAATCTGTTTTTAACAAGTTTTACCAAAATCTTAGTTTTGTCCTCGCACACAACTTTTTTTTTTAAATCCACTTTTTCGCCCCGGACTCTTTATCTGGACTGTAGATCTGCAGGGCCTCCTCCGACCCGAAAAAAAAGGCAAAGTAACATTATTAATTCTAATTACAGTCGCTGTACTCTTCATATACAGGAGAACCATCGACTTATCGTGAAAATAGCCAAGTTGCAAAAAGCTTCAGACGCAATCGTGACGTAATATAAGTGTAGCAAAGGATGAAACTCTCT
>NW_026287859.1:0-12537 GCF_023373465.1 Oncorhynchus keta | reverse complement strand
AGCCAAAATTGACATCCAGAGTGCATCAAACATGATTTAGAGCTTGTTTATGGAAAAGTGCTTATTTCTGCATTTCCATGTTCAACTTGCTGAAAACTGTCCACAATGTTCATTTCATCTCAAATAGACAGCACAGCCAAAATTGGACATCCAGAGTGCAATCAAACGTGATTTAGAGCTTGTTGACAGCACAGCAAAAATTGGACATCCAGAAGTGCATCAAACATGATTTAGAGCTTGTTTATGGAAAAAAGTTTTTTCTGTATTTCAATGTTGCAACTTGCTGAAAACTGTCCACAATGTTCATTTCATCTCAAATAGACAGCACAGCAAAAATTGGACATCCAGAAGTGCATCAAACATGATTTAGAGCTTGTTTATGGAAAAAAGTTTTTTCTGTATTTCAATGTTGCAACTTGCTGAAAACTGTCCACAATGTTCATTTCATCTCAAAAAGACAGCACAGCCAAAAATTGGACATCCAGAAGTGCATCAAACGTGATTTAGAGCTTGTTTATGGAAAAGTGCTTATTTCTGCATTTCCATGTTCAACTTGCTGAAAACTGTCCACAATGTTCATTTCATCTCAAATAGACAGCACAGCCAAAATTGGACATCCAGAGTGCAATCAAACGTGATTTAGAGCTTGTTTATGGAAAAGTGCTTATTTCTGCATTTCAATGTTGGCAACTTGTTGAAAACTGCCGACAATGTTAATTTCATCTCAAATAGACAGCACAGCCAAAATTGGACATCCAGAGTGCATCAAACATGATTTAGAGCTTGTTTATGGAAAAGTGCTTATTTCTGCATTTCCATGTTCAACTTGCTGAAAACTGCCCACAATGTTAATTTCATCTCAAAAAGACAGCACAGCAAAAATTGGACATCCAGAAGTGCATCAAACATGATTTAGAGCTTGTTTATGGAAAAAAAGTTTTTTTTCTGCATTTCCATGTTCAACTTGTTGAAAACTGTCCACAATGTTCATTTCATCTCAAAAAGACAGCACAGCCAAAAATTGGACATCCAGAGTGCATCAAACGTGATTTAGAGCTTGTTTATGGAAAAGTGCTTATTTCTGCATTTCCATGTTCAACTTGCTGAAAACTGTCCACAATGTTCATTTCATCTCAAATAGACAGCACAGCCAAAATTGGACATCCAGAGTGCAATCAAACGTGATTTAGAGCTTGTTTATGGAAAAGTGCTTATTTCTGCATTTCCATGTTCAACTTGTTGAAAACTGCCCACAATGTTAATTTCATCTCAAAAAGACAGCACAGCAAAAATTGGACATCCAGAAGTGCATCAAACATGATTTAGAGCTTGTTTATGGAAAAAACGTTTTTTCTGTATTTCAATGTTGCAACTTGCTGAAAACTGTCCACAATGTTCATTTCATCTCAAATAGACAGCACAGCAAAAATTGGACATCCAGAAGTGCATCAAACATGATTTAGAGCTTGTTTATGGAAAAAAAGTTTTTTCTGTATTTCAATGTTGCAACTTGCTGAAAACTGTCCACAATGTTCATTTCATCTCAAATAGACAGCACAGCCAAAATTGGACATCCAGAGTGCATCAAACTGGAAAAGTGCTTATTTCTGCATTTCCATGTTCAACTTGCTGAAAACTGTCCACAATGTTCATTTCATCTCAAATAGACAGCACAGCAAAATTGGACATCCAGAGTGCATCAAACATGATTTAGAGCTTGTTTATGGAAAAGTGCTTTTTCTGCATTTCAATGTTGCAACTTGCTGAAAACTGTCCACAATGTTCATTTCATCTCAAATAGACAGCACAGCCAAAATTGGACATCCAGAGTGCATCAAACATGATTTAGAGCTTGTTTATGGAAAAGTGCTTATTTCTGCATTTCCATAACATAACAAAAAAAAATTGGACATCCAGAGTGCATCAAAACATGATTTGGAGCTTGTTTATGGAAAAGTGCTTATTTCTGCATTTCAATGTTGCAACTTGCTGAAAACTGTCCACAATGTTCATTTCATCTCAAATAGACAGCACAGCCAAAATTGGACATCCAGAGTGCATCAAACATGATTTAGAGCTTGTTTATGGAAAAGTGCTTATTTCTGCATTTCCATGTTGCAACTTGCTGAAAACTGTCCACAATGTTCATTTCATCTCAAATAGACAGCACAAAAAAGTGGACATCCAGACATCAAACACTTGTTTATGGAAAAGTGCTTATTTCTGCAAAACTTGCTGAAAACTGTCCACAATGTTCATTTCATCTCAAATAGACAGCACAGCCAAAATTGGACATCAGAACATCAAACATGATTTAGAGCTTGTTTATGGAAAAGTGCTTATTTCTGCATTTCCATGTTTTCAACTTGCTGAAAACAGTTTACAATGTTTTCATAACATCTCGAATAAACATAACAAAAGCAAGTTTTTATCCAGAGTGCATCAAAACATGATTTGGAGCTTGTTTATGGAAAAGTGCTTATTTCTGCATTTCAATGTTGCAACTTGCTGAAAACAGTTTTCAATGTTCACCTCATCTCAAATAGACAGCACAGCCAAAATTGGACATCCAGAGTGCATCAAACATGATTTAGAGCTTGTTTATGGAAAAGTGCTTATTTCTGCATTTCAATGTTGCAACTTGCTGAAAACAGTTTTACAATGTTCATTTCATCTCAAATAGACAGCACAGCCAAAATTGGACATCAGAGTGCATCAAACATGATTTAGAGCTTGTTTATGGAAAAGTGCTTATTTCAGCATTTCAATGTTGCAACTTGCTGAAAACAGTTTTACAATGTTCATCTCATCTCAAATAGACAGCACAGCCAAAATTGGACATCCAGAGTGCATCAAACATGATTTAGAGCTTGTTTATGGAAAAGTGCTTATTTCTGCATTTCCATGTTTTCAACTTGCTGAAAACAGTTTACAATGTTTTCATAACATCTCAAATAAACATAACAAAAGCAAGTTTTTATCCAGAGTGCATCAAAACATGATTTGAGCTTGTTTATGGAAAAGTGCTTATTTCTGATTTCAATGTTGCAGCTGAAAACAGTGTTTATGGAAAAAATTGTGAGTGCATCAAACATGATTTCTTGTTTATGGAAAAGTGCATTTCAATTTCAATGCAACTTGCTGAAAACAGTTTTACAATGTTCATCTCATCTCAAATAGACAGCACAGCCAAAATTGGACATCCAGAGTGCATCAAACATGATTTAGAGCTTGTTTATGGAAAAGTGCTTATTTCTGCATTTCCATGTTTTCAACTTGCTGAAAACAGTTTACAGTGTTTTCATAACATCTCGAATAAACATAACAAAAGCAAGTTTTTATCCAGAGTGCATCAAAACATGATTTGGAGCTTGTTTATGGAAAAGTGCTTATTTCTGCATTTCAATGTTGCAACTTGCTGAAAACAGTTTTACAATGTTCATCTCATCTCAAATAGACAGCACAGCCAAAATTGGACATCCAGAGTGCATCAAACATGATTTAGAGCTTGTTTATGGAAAAGTGCTTATTTCAGCATTTCAATGTTGCAACTTGCTGAAAACAGTTTTACAATGTTCACCTCATCTCAAATAGACAGCACAGCCAAAATTGGACATCCAGAGTGCATCAAACATGATTTAGAGCTTGTTTATGGAAAAGTGCTTATTTCTGCATTTCCATGTTTTCAACTTGCTGAAAACAGTTTATAGTGTTTTCATAACATCTCAAATAAACATAACAAAAGCAAGTTTTTATCCAGAGTGCATCAAAACATGATTTGGAGCTTGTTTATGGAAAAGTGCTTATTTCTGCATTTCAATGTTGCAACTTGCTGAAAACAGTTTTTCAATGTTCACCTCATCTCAAATAGACAGCACAGCCAAAATTGGACATCCAGAGTGCATCAAACATGATTTAGAGCTTGTTTATGGAAAAGTTTTCTGCATTTCCATGTTTTCAACTTGCTGAAAACAGTTTACAATGTTTTCATAACATCTCGAATAAACATAACAAAAGCAAGTTTTTATCCAGAGTGCATCAAAACATGATTTGGAGCTTGTTTATGGAAAAGTGCTTATTTCTGCATTTCAATGTTGCAACTTGCTGAAAACAGTTTTACAATGTTCACCTCATCTCAAATAGACAGCACAGCCAAAATTGGACATCCAGAGTGCATCAAACATGATTTAGAGCTTGTTTATGGAAAAGTGCTTATTTCAGCATTTCAATGTTGCAACTTGCTGAAAACAGTTTTACAATGTTCAGCTCATCTCAAATAGACAGCACAGCCAAAAGCACAGCCAAAATTGGACATCCAGAGTGCATCAAACATGATTTAGAGCTTGTTTATGGAAAAGTGCTTATTTCTGCATTTCCATGTTTGCTGAAAACAACAATGTTTTCATAACATCTCGAATAAAAACAGCATCAAAACATGATTTGGAGCTTGTTTATGGAAAAGTGCTTATTTCTGCATTTCCATGTTTGTTTGAAAACAGTCTACAATGTTTTCAAACATCTCGAATAAACATAACAAAAGCAAGTTTTTATCCAGAGTGCATCAAAACATGATTTGGAGCTTGTTTATGGAAAAGTGCTTATTTCTGCATTTCAATGTTGCAACTTGCTGAAAACAGTTTTACAATGTTCATCTCATCTCAAATAGACAGCACAGCCAAAATTGGACATCCAGAGTGCATCAAACATGATTTAGAGCTTGTTTATGGAAAAGTGCTTATTTCTGCATTTCCATGTTTTCAACTTGCTGAAAACAGTTTACAATGTTTTCATAACATCTCGAATAAACATAACAAAAGCAAGTTTTTATCCAGAGTGCATCAAAACATGATTTGGAGCTTGTTTATGGAAAAGTGCTTATTTCTGCATTTCAATGTTGCAACTTGCTGAAAAACAGATTTAGAGCTTGTTTAAAAAGTGTTTTCAATGTTGCAACTTCTGAAAACAGTTTTACAATGTTCAGCTCATCTCAAATAGACAGCACAGCCAAAATTGGACATCCAGAGTGCATCAAACATGATTTAGAGCTTGTTTATGGAAAAGTGCTTATTTCAGCATTTCAATGTTGCAACTTGCTGAAAACAGTTTTACAATGTTCATCTCATCTCAAATAGACAGCACAGCCAAAATTGGACATCAGAGTGCATCAAACATGATTTAGAGTTTGTTTATGGAAAAGTGCTTATTTCAGCATTTCCATGTTTTCAACTTGCTGAAAATAGTTTACAGTGTTTTCAATAACATCTCGAATAAACATAACAAAAGCAAGTTTTTATCCAGAGTGCATCAAAACATGATTTAGAGCTTGTTTATGGAAAAGTGCATTATTTCTGCATTTCAATGTTTTCATGTTGCAAAAACTTTTAGCTGAAAACAGTTTTTTTACAATGTTCAGCTCATCTCAAATAGACAGCACAGCCAAAATTGGACATCCAGAGTGCATCAAACATGATTTAGAGCTTGTTTATGGAAAAGTGCTTATTTCAGCATTTCAATGTTGCAACTTGCTGAAAACAGTTTTACAATGTTCATCTCATCTCAAATAGACAGCACAGCCAAAATTGGACATCCAGAGTGCATCAAACATGATTTAGAGCTTGTTTATGGAAAAGTGCTTATTTCTGCATTTCCATGTTTTCAACTTGCTGAAAACAGTTTATAGTGTTTTCATAACATCTCGAATAAACATAACAAAAGCAAGTTTTTATCCAGAGTGCATCAAAACATGATTTGGAGCTTGTTTATGGAAAAGTGCTTATTTCTGCATTTCAATGTTGCAACTTGCTGAAAACAGTTTTCAATGTTCACCTCATCTCAAATAGACAGCACAGCCAAAATTGGACATCCAGAGTGCATCAAACATGATTTAGAGCTTGTTTATGGAAAAGTGCTTATTTCTGCATTTCCATGTTTTCAACTTGCTGTTTATAGCATCTCGAATAAACATAACAAAAGCAAGTTTTTAAAATCAAAACATGATTTGGAGCTTGTTTATGGAAAAGTGCTTATTTCTGCATTTCAATGTTGCAACTTGCTGAAAACAGTTTTTCAATGTTCACCTCATCTCAAATAGACAGCACAGCCAAAATTGGACATCCAGAGTGCATCAAACATGATTTAGAGCTTGTTTATGGAAAAGTGCTTATTTCAGCATTTCAATGTTGCAACTTGCTGAAAACAGTTTTACAATGTTCAGCTCATCTCAAATAGAAAACAGTCCAGAGTTCATCAATGTTTAGAGCTTGTTTATGGAAAAGTGCATTTCTGCATTTCCATGTTTTCATCTCAGTTTATAGTGTTTTCAAACATCTCGAATAAACATAAAGGAAGTTTTTATCCAGAGTGCATCAAAACATGATTTGGAGCTTGTTTATGGAAAAGTGCTTATTTCTGCATTTCCATGTTTCAACTTGCTGAAAACAGTCTACAATGTTTTCATAACATCTCGAATAAACATAACAAAAGCAAGTTTTTATCCAGAGTGCATCAAAACATGATTTGGAGCTTGTTTATGGAAAAGTGCTTATTTCTGCATTTCAATGTTTCAACTTGCTGAAAACAGTTTTACAATGTTCATCTCATCTCAAATAGACAGCACAGCCAAAATTGGACATCCAGAGTGCATCAAACATGATTTAGAGCTTGTTTATGGAAAAGTGCTTATTTCAGCATTTCAATGTTGCAACTTGCTGAAAACAGTTTTACAATGTTCAGCTCATCTCAAATAGACAGCACAGCCAAAATTGGACATGAAAACAGTTTAGAGCTTGTTTATGGAAAAGTGCATTTCTGCATGTTTTCAACTTGCTGAAAACAGTCATCATCTCAAATAAACATAACAAAAGCAAGTTTTTATCCAGAGTGCATCAAAACATGATTTGGAGCTTGTTTATGGAAAAGTGCTTATTTCTGCATTTCCATGTTTCAACTTGCTGAAAACAGTCTACAATGTTTTCATAACATCTCGAATAAACATAACAAAAATTTTTTATCCAGAGTGCATCAAAACATGATTTGGAGCTTGTTTATGGAAAAGTGCTTATTTCTGCATTTCCATGTTTCAACTTGCTGAAAACAGTTTTACAATGTTCATCTCATCTCAAATAGACAGCACAGCCAAAATTGGACATCCAGAGTGCATCAAACATGATTTAGAGCTTGTTTATGGAAAAGTGCTTATTTCTGCATTTCCATGTTTTCAACTTGCTGAAAACAGTTTACAATGTTTTCATAACATCTCGAATAAACATAACAAAAGCAAGTTTTTATCCAGAGTGCATCAAAACATGATTTGGAGCTTGTTTATGGAAAAGTGCTTATTTCTGCATTTCAATGTTGCAACTTGCTGAAAACAGTTTTACAATGTTCAGCTCATCTCAAATAGACAGCACAGCCAAAATTGGACATCCAGAGTGCATCAAACATGATTTAGAGCTTGTTTATGGAAAAGTGCTTATTTCAGCATTTCAATGTTGCAACTTGCTGAAAACAGTTTTACAATGTTCAGCTCATCTCAAATAGACAGCACAGCCAAAATTGGACATCAGAGTGCATCAAACATGATTTAGAGCTTGTTTATGGAAAAGTGCTTATTTCAGCATTTCAATGTTGCAACTTGCTGAAAACAGTTTTACAATGTTCATCTCATCTCAAATAGACAGCACAGCCAAAATTGGACATCCAGAGTGCATCAAACATGATTTAGAGCTTGTTTATGGAAAAGTGCTTATTTCTGCATTTCCATGTTTTCAACTTGCTGAAAACAGTTTACAATGTTTTCATAACATCTCGAATAAACATAACAAAAGCAAGTTTTTATCCAGAGTGCATCAAAACATGATTTGGAGCTTGTTTATGGAAAAGTGCTTATTTCTGCATTTCAATGTTGCAACTTGCTGAAAACAGTTTTTCAATGTTCACCTCATCTCAAATAGACAGCACAGCCAAAATTGGACATCCAGAGTGCATCAAACATGATTTAGAGCTTGTTTATGGAAAAGTGCTTATTTCTGCATTTCCATGTTTTCAACTTGCTGAAAACAGTTTATAGTGTTTTCATAACATCTCGAATAAACATAACAAAAGCAAGTTTTTATCCAGAGTGCATCAAAACATGATTTGGAGCTTGTTTATGGAAAAGTGCTTATTTCTGCATTTCAATGTTGCAACTTGCTGAAAACAGTTTTTCAATGTTCACCTCATCTCAAATAGACAGCACAGCCAAAATTGGACATCCAGAGTGCATCAAACATGATTTAGAGCTTGTTTATGGAAAAGTGCTTATTTCAGCATTTCAATGTTGCAACTTGCTGAAAACAGTTTTACAATGTTCAGCTCATCTCAAATAGACAGCACAGCCAAAATTGGACATCCAGAGTGCATCAAACATGATTTAGAGCTTGTTTATGGAAAAGTGCTTATTTCTGCATTTCCATGTTTTCAACTTGCTGAAAACAGTTTATAGTGTTTTCATAACATCTCGAATAAACATAACAAAAGCAAGTTTTTATCCAGAGTGCATCAAAACATGATTTGGAGCTTGTTTATGGAAAAGTGCTTATTTCTGCATTTCAATGTTGCAACTTGCTGAAAACAGTTTTCAATGTTCATTTCATCTCAAATAGACAGCACAGCAAAATTGGACATCCAGAGTGCATCAAACATGATTTAGAGCTTGTTTATGGAAAAGTGCTTATTTCAGCATTTCAATGTTGCAACTTGCTGAAAACAGTTTTACAATGTTCATCTCATCTCAAATAGACAGCACAGCCAAAATTGGACATCCAGAGTGCATCAAACATGATTTAGAGCTTGTTTATGGAAAAGTGCTTATTTCTGCATTTCCATGTTTTCAACTTGCTGAAAACAGTTTATAGTGTTTTCATAACATCTCAAATAAACATAACAGAAGCAAGTTTTTATCCAGAGTGCATCAAACATGATTTGGAGCTTGTTTATGGAAAAGTGCTTATTTCTGCATTTCCATGTTTCAACTTGCTGAAAACAGTCTACAATGTTTTCATAACATCTCGAATAAACATAACAAAAGCAAGTTTTTATCCAGAGTGCATCAAAACATGATTTGGAGCTTGTTTATGGAAAAGTGCTTATTTCTGCATTTCCATGTTTCAACTTGCTGAAAACAGTTTTACAATGTTCATCTCATCTCAAATAGACAGCACAGCCAAAATTGGACATCCAGAGTGCATCAAACATGATTTAGAGCTTGTTTATGGAAAAGTGCTTATTTCTGCATTTCCATGTTTCAACTTGCTGAAAACAGTCTACAATGTTTTCATAACATCTCGAATAAACATAACAAAAGCAAGTTTTTATCCAGAGTGCATCAAAACATGATTTGGAGCTTGTTTATGGAAAAGTGCTTATTTCTGCATTTCAATGTTGCAACTTGCTGAAAACAGTTTTTCAATGTTCACCTCATCTCAAATAGACAGCACAGCCAAAATTGGACATCCAGAGTGCATCAAACATGATTTAGAGCTTGTTTATGGAAAAGTGCTTATTTCAGCATTTCAATGTTGCAACTTGCTGAAAACAGTTTACAATGTTCATCTCATCTCAAATAGACAGCACAGCCAAAATTGGACATCCAGAGTGCATCAAACATGATTTAGAGCTTGTTTATGGAAAAGTGCTTATTTCTGCATTTCCATGTTTCAACTTGCTGAAAACAGTTTACAATGTTTTCATAACATCTCGAATAAACATAACAAAAAAAGTTTTATCCAGAGTGCATCAAACATGATTTGGAGCTTGTTTATGGAAAAGTGCTTATTTCTGCATTTCAATGTTGCAACTTGCTGAAAACAGTTTTCAATGTTCATCATCTCAAATAGACAGCACAGCAAAAAGTTGGACATCCAGAGTGCATCAAACATGATTTAGAGCTTGTTTATGGAAAAGTGCTTATTTCTGCATTTCAATGTTTCAACTTGCTGAAAACAGTTTACAGTGTTTTCATAACATCTCGAATAAACATAACAAAAACAAGTTTTTATCCAGAGTGCATCAAACATGATTTAGAGCTTGTTTATGGAAAAGTGCTTATTTCTGCATTTCAATGTTGCAACTTGCTGAAAACTGTCCACAATGTTCATTTCATCTCAAATAGACAGCACAGCCAAAATTGGACATCCAGAGTGCATCAAACATGATTTAGAGCTTGTTTATGGAAAAGTGCTTATTTCAGCATTTCAATGTTGCAACTTGCTGAAAACAGTTTTACAATGTTCAGCTCATCTCAAATAGACAGCACAGCAAAATTGACATCCAGAGTGCATCAAACATGATTTAGAGCTTGTTTATGGAAAAGTGCTTATTTCTGCATTTCAATGTTGCAACTTGCTGAAAACTGTCCACAGTGTTTTCATTTTATCTCGAATAAACATAACAGCAAAAGTTTTTATCCAGAGTGCATCAAACATGATTTAGAGCTTGTTTATGGAAAAGTGCTTATTTCTGCATTTCAATGTTGCAACTTGCTGAAAACTGTCCACAGTGTTTTCATTCATCTCGAATACACAGAACAGCAAACAAGTTGGACATCCAGAGTGCATCAAACATGATTTAGAGCTTGTTTATGGAAAAGTGCTTATTTCTGCATTTCCATGTTGTAACTTGCTGAAAACTGTCCACAATGCCTCATTCAGTCTCAAATATTTAGACAGCACAGCAAAAATTGAACATCCAGAGTGCATCAAACATGATTTTAGAGCTTGTTTATGGAAAAATTTTTTTCTGCATTTCAATGTTGCAACTTGCTGAAAACTGTCCACAGTGTTCATAACATCTCGAATAAACAGAACAGCAAAAAATTGGACATCCAGAGTGCATCAAACATGATTTAGAGCTTGTTTTTTGGAAAAGTGCTTTTTCTGCATTTCAATGTTGCAACTTGCTGAAACTGTCCACAATGTTTTCATAACATCTCAAATAAACAGCACAAAAAAATTGGACATCCAGAGTGCATCAAACATGATTTAGAGCTTGTTTATGGAAAAAAAAGGTTTTCTGTATTTCAATGTTGCAACTTGCTGAAAACTGTCCACAATGTTCATTTCATCTCAAATAGACAGCAAAAAATTGGACATCCAGAGTGCATCAAACATGATTTAGAGCTTGTTTATGGAAAAGTGCTTATTTGCATTTCCATGTTTCAACTTGCTGAAAACACTCTACAGTTTTCATAACATCTCAAAAGACAGCACAGCAACAAATTGGACATCCAGAGTGCATCAAACATGATTTAGAGAGCTTGTTTTTTGAGAAAAAGTTTTTTCTGCATGTCAATGTTGCAACTTGCTGAAAACTGTTCACAATGTTCATTTCATCTCAAATAAACATAACAAAAAAAATTGGATCCAGAGTGCATCAAACATGATTTAGAGCTTGTTTATGGAAAAAAAATGTTTTTCTGTATTTCAATGTTGCAACTTGCTGAAAACTGTCCACAATGTTTTCATTTCATCTCAAATATACAGCACAGCAAAAAGTTGGACATCCAGAGTGCATCAAAACATGATTTAGAGCTTGTTTATGGAAAAACAGTTTTTTGTATTTCAATGTTTCAACTTGCTGGAAAACAAATTACTATGTTTTTATAACATCTCGAATAAACATAACAAAAACAAGTTTTTATCCAGAGTGCATCAAACATGATTTAGAGCTTGCTTATGAAAAGTGCTTATTTCTTACTAATGTTGCAACTTGCTGAAAACAGCTCACAGTGTTTTCATAACATCTCGAATAAACATAACAAAAACAAGTTTTTATCCAGAGTGCATCAAAACATGATTTAGAGCTTGTTTATGGAAAAGTGCTTATTTCTGGGCATTTCAATGTTGTAACTTGCTGAAACAGTTTACAGTGTTTTCATTATCTCAATAAATATAACAAAAACAAGTTTTTATCCAGAGTGCATCAAAACATGATTTGGAGCTTGTTTATGGAAAAGTGTATTTCTGCATTTCCATGTTGCAACTTGCTGAAGCTTAGTCTACAATAGTTTGCATAACATCTCGAAGAGAGCATAGCACAAAAGCAAGTGTTTTATCCAGAGTGCATCAAACATGATTTGAGCTTGTTTATGGAAAGTGCTTATTTCTGCATTTCCATGTTCAACTTGCTGAAAACAGTTCTTACTAATCGTTCATCCCATCTCGAATAGACAGCGCACAGCCAAAATTGGACATCCAGGAGTGCACTCAAACATGGATTTAGAGCTTGTTTTATGGAAAGGTTGCTTATTTCAGCATCTATCCATGTACTCAACTTGCTGAAAAAACAGTCTACAGTGTTTTCATAACATCTCTGAATAAACATAACAGAAGCAAGTTTTTATCCAGACATCCAGAGTGCATCAAACATGATTTAGAGCTGTTTATGAAAAGTGCTTTTATTTCTGCATTTCCATGTTTCAACTTTGCTGAAAACAGGCTCCACAATGTTTTCATAACATCTCTAATAAACATAACAGAAGCAAGTTTTTATCCAGACATC
>NW_026287858.1:0-20000 GCF_023373465.1 Oncorhynchus keta | reverse complement strand
GTATATCTCATCTATCTACTGTATCTATCTATCTACTGCTATCTACTGTCTGTCTGACTATCTGTCTATCTACTATATCTACCTATCTATCTGCCTCTACTATATCTCATCTATCTATCTGTCTGTATCTGTCTACTGTCTATCTACTGTATCTATCTATCTATCTACCTATCTGTCCTGGCTATATCTGTCTGTCTACTGTATCTATCTGTCTGTCTATCTATCTATCTATCTATCTATCTATCTATCTGTCTATCTATCTATCTATCTATCTATCTACCTACTATCTGTCTATCTATCTGTCTGTCTGTCTGTCTGTCTATCTATCTACTGTATCTATCTATCTACTACCTGTCTACGTCTGTCTATCTATCTATCTACTGTCTCTATCTATCTATCTATCTATCTATCTATCTGCCTATCTATCTATCTACTTATTCATCTGATTCATCTATCTATTCATTTTACCATCGTCTGTCTATCTATCTATCTATCTATCTACTCCCCTACCTATCTATCTATCTACTCTATCTATCTGTTCTGTCTATCTATCTGTTGTATCTATCTATCTACTGTATCTATCCATCTGTCCATCTATCTATCTATCTATCTATCCTGTTGTCTATCATCCATTGTCTATCTACTGTATCTATCTATCTATCTATCTATCTACTGTCTGTCTAACTGCGTTCCATATCTATCTATCTGTCCATCTACTGTATCTATCTAACCTATCTGACCATTCCATCTATCTGTATCTGTCTATCTATCTATCTATCTCATCTATCTATCTGATTCTGTCTGTCTGTCCATTCACTGTATCTATCTATTCATCTATCTATCTGTCTGTCTGTCTGTCTACTATCTAGCTAACTGTCTGTCTGTCGTATCTATCTATCTAACCTGTCTGTATGCTACCTGTTCTGACTATCTGTCTATCCACAATCTACATTCATCTAACTATATCTATATCTATCTGTCTGTGCTCTATCTATCTATTGTATCTATCTATCTATCTATTGTATCTATCTATCTATCTACTGTATCTATCTATCTATCTACTGTATCTGTCTATCTATCTACTGTATTCATTCATCTACCTACCGTATCTACCTATCTATCTATCTTGACGTCTATCTATCTATCTAACCTACTGTATCTGTCTGTCTAACCACTGCATCTGTCTGTCTACCTACTGTATCTATCTATCTATCTGTCTATCTATCTGTCTGACCCATCTGCAATTACATTCATCTATCTATCTATCTATCTATCTATCTACTGTATCTGCATCTACCTACCTACTGTATCTACATATCTATCTGCCTACTGTATCTATCTATATAACCTGCTGTATCTATCTATCTATTCATGTACTGTATTCTATTGTTCATGTACTGTATCTATCTGTTCATACTGTACTGTCTGTTCATGTACTGTATCTATCTATCTTAGCCTGTTTTTACAGCAACATTTATCACAGAGTGCTTCACAGTAACCTGGCTTTGATTAAGCCAGCAGCAGCAGCAGCAACAGCAGCAACAGCAACAGCAGCCAAACTGTAGGAAAACAAATGACCTGACACGTTGATCATGTCATCTATCCTGCCTGCGCATCCAGTAGTATCCATCTCTATCCTCCTGCAGCCTGGGGAAACAATTCATTAATTCACTTTATGAAACCCTTTTAAAAACAAAAACAAAAACAATGCCACGCTTATGTCGCCATGACAATGTGATTGTGATGAATGTCATCTAATACGACATGAATCTTTATCAATCAGAGAATGCAAGGTGTTGTTTGATCTCACCATCCCCCGTCACGTAGAAACCTGGGAATTTCTTGAAGTACGTGCTCTCAAATCGCTCCTGGTTTCCGTGCAGGGTACGCATGATACCAGGCCAGGCCGACTGAACACCTGGGTAACAACATCCCAGACCGGGCTCTTAGTTTAGACATATTACAATAATTAGCCCTACCAGTACCTAATGAACACCTGCAGCAAACATCCCAGACCGGGGCTCTTAGTTTAGAAATATTACGGTAATTACCCTCTACCAGTACCTCATGAAACACCTGCAACAACATTACAGACCTTGGCTCTAGTTTAGACATATTATGTAATAACCCTACCAGTACCTTATGAAACACCTGCAACAACATTACAGACCGGGGCTCTTAGTTTAGAAATATTACGGTAATAACCCTACCAGTACCTAATGAAACACCTGCAACAACATCCCAGACCGGGCTCTTAGTTTAGAAATATTACGGTAATTACCCTACCAGTACCTAATGAAACACCTGCAACAAATATCCCAGACCTTGGCTCTTAGTTTAGAAATATTACGGTAATTACCCTACCAGTACCTAATGAAACACCTGCAACAACATCCCAGACCGGGGCTCTTAGTTTAGACATATTACGGTAATTACCCTACCAGTACCTAATGAAACACCTGCAACATCCCAGACCGGGGCTCTAGTTTAGACATATTACGGTAATTACCCTACCAGTACCTAATGAAACACCTGCAACATCCTAGACCGGGGCTCTTAGTTTAGAAATATTACGGTAATTACCCTACCAGTACCTAATGAAACACCTGCAACAACATCCCAGACCGGGGCTCTAAGGTTTAGACATATTACGGTAATTACTCCTACCAGTACCTAATGAAACACCTGCAAAAAACATCCCAGACCGGGGCTCTTAGTTTAGACATAGTTACGTAATTACCCTACCAGTACCTAATGAAACACCTGCAACATCCCAGACCGGGGCTCTTAGTTAGACATATTACGGTACTCATCCTACTCAGTACCTAATGAAACACCTGCAACAACATCCCAGACGGGCTCTAGTTTAGAAATATTACGGTACTACCCTACCAGTACCTAATGAAACACCTGCAACAACATCCCAGACCGCTCTTAGTTTAGACATACACGGTAATTACCCTACTCAGTACCTAATGAAACACCTGCAAAAACATCCCAGACCTTGGCTCTTAGTTTAGACATATTACGGTAATTACCCTACCAGTACCTTTTATGAAACACCGCAACAACATCCCAGACCGCTCTTAGTTTAGAAATATTACGGTAATTACCCTACCAGTACCTTATGAAACACCTGCAACAACATCCTAGACCGGGGCTCTTAGTTTAGAAATATTACAGTAAATATTACGGTAATAACCCTACCAGTACCTAATGAAACACCTGCAACAACATTACAGACTGTGGCTCTTAGTTTAGAAATATTACGGTAAATATTACCCTACCAGTACCTAATGAAACACCTGCAACAACATTACAGACCATGGCTCTAGTTTAGAAATATTACGGTAATTACCCTACCAGTACCTACACCTGCAAAACATTACAGGCCGTGGCTCTTAGTTTAAAATATTACGGTATAACCCTACCAGTACCTAATGAAACACCTGCTTACAGACCATGGCTAGTTTAGACATATTACGGTAAATATACCCTCTACCAGTACCTTATGAAACACCTGCAACAACATTCCAGACCGTGGCTCTAGTTTAGAAATATTACGGTAATTACCCTACCAGTACCTAATGAAACACCTGCAACAACATCCCAGACCGGGGCTCTTAGTTTAGAAATATTACGGTAATTACCCTACCAGTACCTAATGAAACACCTGCAACAACATCAAAGACCGGGCTCTTAGTTTAGAAATATTACGAATAACACCAGTGCCTAATGAAACATCCCATTACAGACCGGGGCTCTAGTTTAGAAATATTACGGTAATTACCCTACCAGTACCTAATGAAACACCTGCAACAACATCCCAGACCGGGCTCTTAGTTTAGAAATATTACGGTAATAACCCTACCAGTACCTAATGAAACACCTGCAACAACATCCCAGACCTTGGCTCTTAGTTTAGAAATATTACGGTAATAACCCTACCAGTACCTAATGAAACACCTGCACAACATCCCAGACCGGGGCTCTTAGTTTAGAAATATTACAGTAAATATACGGTAATAACCCTACCAGTACCTAATGAAACACCTGCAACAACATCCCAGACCGGGGCTCTTAGTTTAGAAATATTACAGTAAATATTACTAATAAACCTACCAGTACCTAATGAAACACCTGCAACATTACAGACCTTGGCTCTTAGTTTAGAAATATTACGGTAATATTACGGTAATGATCCTACCAGTACCTAATGAAACACCTGCAACAACATTACAGGCCGCGGTAAAACACCTGCAACAACATTACAGACCATGGCTCTTAGTTTAGACATATTACGGTAAATATTACGGTAATAACTCTACCAGTACCTAATGAAACACCTGCAACAACATTACAGACCGTGGCTCTTAGTTTAGAAATATTACGGTAATTACCCTACCAGTACCTAATGAAACACCTGCAACAACATCCCAGACCGGGGCTCTTAGTTTAGAAATATTACGGTAATTACCCTACCAGTACCTAATGAAACACCTGCAACAACATCAAAGACCAGGCTCTTGGTTTAGAAATATTACGTACCTAAGTGCCTAATGAAACACCTGCAAACATTACAGACCGGGGCTCTTAGTTTTAGAAATATTACGGTAATTACCTCTACCAGTACCTAATGAAACACCTGCAACAACATCCCAGACCGGGGCTCTTAGTTTAGAAATATTACGGTAATTACCCTACCAGTACCTAATGAAACACCTGCAACAACATCCCAGACCTTGGCTCTAGTTTAGACATATTACGGTAATAACCCTACCACTACCTAATGAAACACCTGCAACAACATCCCAGCCGGGGCTCTTAGTTTAGACATATTATGGTAATTACCACTACCAGTACCTAATGAAACACCTGCAACAACATCCCAATCTTAGTTTAGACATATACGGTAATAACAGTACCTAAAACACCTGAAAACATCCCAGACCGGGGCTGCAACAACATTAACAACATCCCCAGGCTCTTAGTTTAGAAATATTACGGTAATTACTCTACCAGTAGTACCTTATGAAACACCTGCACAACATTACAGACCTTGGCCTTAGTTTAGACATACTACCTACCAGTACCCACGAAACACCTGCAACAACATCCCAGACCGGGGCTCTTAGTTTAGAAATATTACAACATACCTACAGACCATCCCAGACCGGGGCTCTTAGTTTAGAAATATTACATATTACCTAATGAAACACCTGTCAAAGACCGGGGCTATTAGAAATATTACGGTAATAACCCTACCAGTACCTAATGAAACACCTGCAACAACATTACAGACCGTGGCTCTAGTTTAGAAATTTAGAAACCCTACCAGTACCTAATGAAACACCTGCAACAACATCCCAGACTTTGGCTCTTAGTTTAGACATAACCCTACCAGTACCTAATGAAACACCTGCAACAACATCCCAGACCGGGCCTTAGTTTAGACATATTACAATTACAGACCTAATGAAACACCTGCAACAACATCCCAGACCGGGGCTCTAGTTTAGACATATTACGGTAATAACCCTATACACCTGCAACAACATCCCAGACCGGGCTCTTAGTTTAGAAATATTGACGGTAATAACCCTACCAGTACCTCATGAAACACCTGCAACAACATCCCAGACCGGGGCTCTAGTTTAGAAATATTACGTAATAACCCTACCAGTACCTTATGAAACACCTGCAACAACATCCCAGACCGGGTTCTTAGTTTAGAAAATATTACGGTAATTACCTCTACCAGTACCTAATGAAACACCTGCAACAACATCCCAGACCGTCTTAGTTTAGAAATATTACGGTAATTACCCTACCAGTCAGTACCTTATGAAACACCTGCAACAACATCCCAGACCTTGGCTCTTAGTTTAGACATATTACGGTAATAACCCTACTAAGTACCTAATGAAACACCTGCAACAACATCCCAGACCGCTCTTAGTTTAGAAATATTACGGTAATAACCCTACCAGTACCTAATGAAACACCTGCAACAAACATCCCAGACCGGGGCTCTTAGTTTAGAAATATTACGGTAATAACCTCTACCAGTACCTTATGAAACACCTGCAACAACATTACAGACCGTGGCTCTTAGTTTAGACATATTACGGTAATTACCCTACCAGTACCTAATGAAACACCTGCAACAACATCCCAGACCGGGGCTCTTAGTTTAGAAATATTACGGTAATTACCCTACCAGTACCTAATGAAACACCTGCAACAACATCCCAGACCTTGGCTCTTAGTTTAGACATATTACGGTAATAACCCTACCAGTACCTAATGAAACACCTGCAACAACATCCCAGACCGGGGCTCTTAGTTTAGACATATTACGGTAATTACCCTACCAGTACCTAATGAAACACCTGCAACAACATCCCAGACCGGGGCTCTTAGTTTAGACATATTACGGTAATAACCCTACCAGTACCTCATGAAACACCTGCAACAACATCCCAGACCGGGGCTCTTAGTTTAGAAATATTACGGTAATTACCCTACCAGTACCTCATGAAACACCTGCAACAACATCCCAGACCGGGGCTCTTAGTTTAGAAATATTACGGTAATTACCCTACCAGTACCTTATGAAACACCTGCAACAACATCCCAGACCGGGGCTCTTAGTTTAGAAATATTACGGTAATTACCCTACCAGTACCTAATGAAACACCTGCAACAACATCCCAGACCGGGGCTCTTAGTTTAGAAATATTACGGTAATTACCCTACCAGTACCTAATGAAACACCTGCAACAACATCCCAGACCTTGGCTCTTAGTTTAGACATATTACGGTAATAACCCTACCAGTACCTAATGAAACACCTGCAACAACATCCCAGACCGGGGCTCTTAGTTTAGACATATTACGGTAATTACCCTACCAGTACCTAATGAAACACCTGCAAAAACATCCCAGACCTTGGCTCTTAGTTTAGACATATTACGGTAATTACCCTACCAGTACCTTATGAAACACCTGCAACAACATCCCAGACCGGGGCTCTTAGTTTAGAAATATTACGGTAATTACCCTACCAGTACCTTATGAAACACCTGCAACAACATCCCAGACCGGGGCTCTTAGTTTAGAAATATTACGGTAATTACCCTACCAGTACCTAATGAAACACCTGCAACAACATTACAGACCTTGGCTCTTAGTTTAGACATATTACGGTAATAACCCTACCAGTACCTAATGAAACACCTGCAACAACATCCCAGACCGTGGCTCTTAGTTTAGAAATATTACGGTAATTACCCTACCAGTACCTAATGAAACACCTGCAACAACATCCCAGACCGGGGCTCTTAGTTTAGAAATATTACGGTAATTACCCTACCAGTACCTAATGAAACACCTGCAACAACATCACAGACCGGGCTCTTAGTTTAGAAATATTACGGTAATAACCCTACCAGTACCTAATGAAACACCTGCAACAACATTACAGACCGGGGCTCTTAGTTTAGAAATATTACGGTAATTACCCTACCAGTACCTAATGAAACACCTGCAACAACATCCCAGACCTTGGCTCTTAGTTTAGACATATTAGCCGGTAATAACCCTACCAGTACCTAATGAAACACCTGCAACAACATCCCAGACCGCCTCCTTAGTTTAGATATACACGGTAATTACCCTACCAGTACCTGCTAATGAAACACCTGCACAACATCCCAGACCGTTCTAGTTTAGACATATTACGGTAATAACCCTACTCAGTACCTCATGAAACACCTGCAACAAATATCCCAGACCGGGCTCTTAGTTTAGAAAATATTACGGTAATTACCCTATCACCAGTACCTCATGAAACACCTGCAACAACATCCCAGACCGGGGCTCTTAGTTTAGAAATATTACTGCAATTACCCTACTCAGTACCTTTATGAAACACCTGCAACAACATCCCAGACCGGGCTCTTAGTTTAGAAATATTACGGTAATTACCCTACCAGTACCTCATGAAACACCTGCAACAACATCCCAGACCGGGGCTCTTAGTTTAGAAATATTACGGTAATTACCCTACCAGTCAGTACCAGTACCATCCCAGACCTTGGCTCTTAGTTTAGACAACACCTACCAGCAACACCTGCAACATCCCAGACCGGGGCTCTTAGTTTAGAAATATTACGGTAATTACCCTACCAGTACCTAATGAAACACCTGCAACAACATCCCAGACCGGGGCCTTAGTTTAGAAATCGGTAATAACCCTACCAAGCCTTATGAAACACCTGCAACAACATTACAGACCTTGGCTCTTAGTTTAGACATATTACGGTAATTACCCTACCAGTACCTAATGAAACACCTGCAACAACATCCCAGACCTTTAGGCTCTTAGTTTGAAACACCTGAACATATTACTGTTTAGAAATATTACAATAACCCTACCAGTACCTAATGAAACACCTGCAACAACATCCCAGACCGGGGCTCTTAGTTTAGAAATCCCAGAATGAAACACCTGCAACAACATCCCAGACCGGGGCTCTAGTTTAGAAATATTACGGTAATTACCCTACCAGTACCTAATGAAACACCTGCAACATTACAGACCGGGCTCTTAGTTTAGAAATATTACGGTAATTACCCTACCAGTACCTAATGAAACACCTGCAACAACATCCCAGACCGGGGCTCTTAGTTTAGAAATATTACAGTAAATATTACGGTAATAACCCTACCAGTACCTAATGAAACACCTGCAACAACATTACAGACTGTGGCTCTTAGTTTAGAAATATTATGGTAAATATTACAGTAATAAACTTTACTAGTACCTAATGAAACACCTGCAAATAACATTACAGACCGTGGCTCTTAGTTTAGAAATATTATGGTAAATATTACAGCACGAACTTACCAGTACCTAATGAAACACCTGCAACAACATTACAGGCCGTGGCTCTTAGTTTAGAAATATTACGGTAATAACCCTACCAGTACTCACGAAACACCTGCAACAACATTACAGACCATGGCTTTAGTTTAGACATATTACGTAAATATTACGGTAATAACTCTACCAGTACCTAATGAAACACCTGCAACAACATTACAGACCGTGGCTCTTAGTTTAGAAATATTACGGTAATTACCCTACCAGTACCTAATGAAACACCTGCAACAACATCCCAGACCGGGGCTCTTAGTTTAGAAATATTACGGTAATTACCCTACCAGTACCTAATGAAACACCTGCAACAACATCAAAGACCGGGGCTCTTAGTTTAGAAATATTACGGTAATAACCCTACCAGTGCCTAATGAAACACCTGCAACAACATTACAGACCGGGGCTCTTAGTTTAGAAATATTACGGTAATTACCCTACCAGTACCTAATGAAACACCTGCAAACAACATCCCAGACCGGGCTCTTAGTTTAGAAATATTACGGTAATTACCCTACCAGTACCTAATGAAACACCTGCAACAACATCCCAGACCTTGGCTCTTAGTTTAGAAATATTACGGTAATAACCCTATCGGTACCTAATGAAACACCTGCAACAACATCCCAGACCGGGGCTCTTAGTTTAGAAATATTACAGTAAATATTACGGTAATAACCCTACCAGTACCTAATGAAACACCTGCAACAACATCCCAGACCGGGGCTCTTAGTTTAGAAATATTACGGTAATTACCCTACCAGTACCTAATGAAACACCTGCAACAACATCCCAGACCTTGGCTCTTAGTTTAGAAATATTACGGTAATAACCCTATCAGTACCTAATGAAACACCTGCAACAACATCCCAGACCGGGCTCTTAGTTTAGAAATATTACAGTAAATATTACGGTAATAACTCTACCGAACACCTAATGAAACACCTGCAACAACATTACAGACCGTGGCTCTTAGTTTAGAAATATTACGGTAATTACCCTACCAGTACCTAATGAAACACCTGCAACAACATCCAGACCGGGGCTCTTAGTTTAGAAATATTACGGTAATTACCCTACCAGTACCTAATGAAACACCTGCAACAACATCAAAGACCGGGGCTCTTAGTTTAGAAATATTGTTAATAACCCTACCAGTGCCTAATGAAACACCTGCAACAAACATTACAGACCGGGGCTCTTAGTTTAGAAATATTACGGTAATTACCCTACCAGTACCTAATGAAACACCTGCAGCAACATCCCCAGACCGGGCTCTTAGTTTAGAAATATTACGTGTAATTACCCTACCAGTACCTAATGAAACACCTGCAACAACATCCCAGACCTTGGCTCTTAGTTTAGAAATATTACGGTAATAACCCTATCAGTACCTAATGAAACACCTGCACAACATCCCAGACCGGGCTCTTAGTTTAGAAATATTACAGTAAATATTACGGTAATAACCCTACCAGTACCTAATGAAACACCTGCAACAACATTACAGGCCGTGGCTCTTAGTTTAGAAATATTACGGTAATAACCCTACCAGTACCTAATGAAACACCTGCAACAACATTACAGACCATGGCTCTTAGTTTAGACATATTACGGTAAATATTACGGTAATAACTCTACCAGTACCTAATGAAACACCTGCAACAACATTACAGACCGTGGCTCTTAGTTTAGAAATATTACGGTAATTACCCTACCAGTACCTAATGAAACACCTGCAACAACATCCCAGACCGGGGCTCTTAGTTTAGAAATATTACGGTAATTACCCTACCAGTACCTAATGAAACACCTGCAACAACATCAAAGACCGGGGCTCTTAGTTTAGAAATATTACGGTAATAACCCTACCAGTGCCTAATGAAACACCTGCAACAACATTACAGACCGGGGCTCTTAGTTTAGAAATATTACGGTAATTACCCTACCAGTACCTAATGAAACACCTGCAACAACATCCCAGACCGGGGCTCTTAGTTTAGAAATATTACGGTAATTACCCAACCAGTACCTAATGAAACACCTGCAACAACATCCCAGACCTTGGCTCTTAGTTTAGACATATTACGGTAATAACCCTACCAGTACCTAATGAAACACCTGCAACAACATCCCAGACCGGGGCTCTTAGTTTAGACATATTACGGTAATTACCCTACCAGTACCTAATGAAACACCTGCAACAACATCCCAGACCGGGGCTCTTAGTTTAGACATATTACGGTAATAACCCTACCAGTACCTCATGAAACACCTGCAACAACATCCAGACCGGGGCTCTTAGTTTAGAAATATTACGGTAATTACCCTACCAGTACCTCATGAAACACCTGCAACAACATCCCAGACCGGGGCTCTTAGTTTAGAAATATTACGGTAATTACCCTACCAGTACCTTATGAAACACCTGCAACAACATCCCAGACCGGGGCTCTTAGTTTAGAAATATTACGGGTAATTACCCTACCAGTACCTAATGAAACACCTGCAACAACATCCCAGACCGGGGCTCTTAGTTTAGAAATATTACGGTAATTACCCTACCAGTACCTAATGAAACACCTGCAACAACATCCCAGACCTTGGCTCTTAGTTTAGACATATTACGGTGGCAACCCTACCAGTACCTAATGAAACACCTGCAACAACATCCCAGACCGGGGGCTCTTAGTTTAGACATATTACGGTAATTACCCTACCAGTACCTAATGAAACACCTGCAACAACATCCCAGACCGGGGCTCTGAGTTTAGACATATTACGGTAATTACCCTACCAGTACCTTATGAAACACCTGCAACAACATCCCAGACCGGGGCTCTTAGTTTAGAAATATTACGGTAATTACCCTACCAGTACCTTATGAAACACCTGCAACAACATCCCAGACCGGGGCTCTTAGTTTAGAAATATTACGGTAATTACCCTACCAGTCAGTACCTGATGAAACACCTGCAACAACATTACAGACCTTGGCTCTTAGTTTAGACATATTACGGTAATAACCCTAACAGTACCTAATGAAACACCTGCAACAACATCCCAGACCGGGGCTCTTAGTTTAGAAATATTACGGTAATTACCCTACCAGTACCTAATGAAACACCTGCAACAACATCCCAGACCGGGGCTCTTAGTTTAGAAATATTACGGTAATTACCCTACCAGTACCTAATGAAACACCTGCAACAACATCAAAGACCGGGGCTCTTAGTTTAGAAATAATGCGGTAATTACCCTACCAGTACCTAATGAAACACCTGCAACAACATCCCAGACCCGGGGCTCTTAGTTTAGAAATATTACGGTAATTACCCTACCAGTACCTAATGAAACACCTGCAACAACATCCCAGACCTTGGCTCTTAGTTTAGACATATTACGGTATAACCCTACCAGTACCTAATGAAACACCTGCAACAACATCCCAGACCGGGGCTCTTAGTTTAGACATATTACGGTAATTACCCTACCAGTACCTAATGAAACACCTGCAACAACATCCCAGACCGGGGCTCTTAGTTTAGACATATTACGGTAATAACCCTACCAGTACCTCATGAAACACCTGCAACAACATCCCAGACCGGGGCTCTTAGTTTAGAAATATTACGGTAATTACCCTACCAGTACCTCATGAAACACCTGCAACAACATCCCAGACCGGGGCTCTTAGTTTAGAAATATTACGGTAATTACCCTACCAGTACCTTATGAAACACCTGCAACAACATCCCAGACCGGGCTCTTAGTTTAGAAATATTACGGTAATTACCCTACCAGTACCTAATGAAACACCTGCAACAACATCCCAGACCGGGGCTCTTAGTTTAGAAATATTACGGTAATTACCCTACCAGTACCTAATGAAACACCTGCAACAACATCCCAGACCTTCTTAGTTTAGACATATTACTAATAACCCTACCAGTACCTAATGAAACACCTGCAACAACATCCCAGACCGCTCTTAGTTTAGACATATATAATTACCCTACCAGTACCTAATGGAAACACCTGCAACAACATCCCAGACCGGGGCTCTTAGTTTAGACATATTACGGTAATTACCCTACCAGTACCTAATGAAACACCTGCAACAACATCCCAGACCGGGGCTCTTAGTTTAGAAATATTACAGTAAATATTACGGTAATAACCCTACCAGTACCTAATGAAACACCTGCAACAACATTACAGACTGTGGCTCTTAAGAAATATTATGGTAAATATTACAGTAATAAACTTACCAGTACCTAATGAAACACCTGCAACAACATCACAGACCGTGGCTCTTAGTTTAGAAATATTATGGTAAATATTACAGCAATAAACTTACCAGTACCTAATGAAACACCTGCAACAACATTACAGACCATGGCTCTTAGTTTAGAAATATTACGGTAAATATTACGGTAATGATCCTACCAGTACCTAATGAAACACCTGCAACAACATTACAGGCCGTGGCTCTTAGTTTAGAAATATTACGGTAATAACCCTACCAGTACCTAATGAAACACCTGCAAAAACATTACAGACCATGGCTCTTAGTTTAGACATATTACGGTAAATATTACGGTAATAACTCTACCAGTACCTAATGAAACACCTGCAACAACATTACAGACCGTGGCTCTTAGTTTAGAAATATTACGGTAATAACCCTACCAGTACCTAATGAAACACCTGCAACAACATTACAGACCGGGGCTCTTAGTTTAGAAATATTACGGTAATTACCCTACCAGTACCTAATGAAACACCTGCAACAACATTACAGACCTTGGCTCTTAGTTTAGAAATATTACGGTAATAACCCTACCAGTACCTAATGAAACACCTGCAACAACATTACAGACTGTGGCTCTTAGTTTAGACATATTACGGTAAATATTACGGTATTAACCCTACATGAAATCCATATTATAAGGAAAGTGAGAAAGAATAAAATAAAAAAACATGTATTAAACTGTACTTGAAGTGATTGTACCATAGAATGTGTGTTGTACTGACCAGATAGTATAGTGTTTTAATACTGACCAGATAGTATAGTGTTTTAATACTGACCAGATAGTATAGTGTTTTAATACTGACCAGATAGCCCTCTGCCTCTCCCTCCAGTTCCTCTCCATGCTCGTTCAGTATGGTGGGCTCCACGCAAAGAAAGGAAACGTCTGGAACATCAGACCGATTCAAATCACTAGGATTCAAGGTTGATTTGATGCTTTTATAAAAGGGGGTAGAAACCCTGGTCCTGGATTACCAAGGACACTTCATGTTTTTAATTTTTTACATTTTATTTAACCCGACCTGAAAACCAGGTGTGTTCCATTTAGACGATCACTGATCAATTAGCTCAGGTAGTCAGGTAGTCAGGTCGTCAGGTGGTCAGATGTGATGGCCTCGTTGGAACCTGCAGCTCTCCATGAACTAGGTTACCCTACCCCTGCTATAAACACTGTGTACACGGTATATATATACACACATACATACATATACATATATACATATATACATACATACATATATACATACATATACATATATACGTATATATGTATATATATATATGATGGTAACTTACAGCTGATCCAGGTTTCAGAGGTGTGACAGGTAAAGGAGTTAAAACATGGCCACCCTGCAAGAACACACACACACACACACAAATGAACAACAATCTAAACGCGACACGCTGAAATAAAAGATCACAGAAATGTTTCATTTGTACAAAAAAAATATGTTTTTTTTCTCCTCTCAAATGTTTTGCAGAAAATGTGTTTACATCCTGTTAGTGAGCATTTGTCCTTTTGCCAAGATAATCCATCCACCTGACAGGTGTGGTATATCAAGAATCTGATTAAAATAGCATGATCATGCCATAGGTGCACCTTGTGCTGAGGACAATAAAAGACCACTCTAAAATGTGCCGTTTTGTCTCCTGGCTTACAATGCCACTGATGTCTCAAGTTGAGGGATAGTGCAATTTTTAAAACATTTTTTATTTTACCTTTATTTAACCAGGCAAGTCAGTTAAGAACACATTCTTATTTTCAATGACGGCCTGGCATGCTGACTGTAGGAATGTCCAACTGAGTTGTTGCCAGAGAATGTAATGTTAATTTCTCTACCATAAGCCGCCTCCAACGTCATTTTAGAGAATTTGGGAGGACGTCCAACCGGCCTCACAACCGCAGGCCACGTGAATATGGCCTCGTGTGGGCGAGCGGTTTGCTGATGTCAACGTTGTGAACAGAGTGCCCCATGGTGGGGTTATGGTATGGGCAGGCATAAGCTACGGACAACTAACACAATTGCATTTTAAATCGATGGCAACTTGAATGCACAGAGATACCGTAACAAGATCCTGAGGCCCATTGTTGTGCCCTTCACCCACCACCATCACGGCCCCATGTCGCAAGGATCTGGACACAATTCCTGGAAGCTGTAAATGTCCCAGTTCTTCCATGACCTGCATACTCACCAGACATGTCACCCATTGAGCATGTTTGGGATGCTCTGGATCGACGTGTATGACAGCGTGTTCCAGTTCCCGCCAATATCCAGCAACTTCACACAGCCATTGAAGAGGAGTGGGACAACATTCCACAGGCCACAATCAACAGCCTGATCAACTCTATGTGGAGGAGATGTGTCACGCTGCATGAGGCAAATGGTCACACCAGATACTGACTGGTTTTCTGATCCACACCAGATACTGACTGGTTTTCTGATCCACACCAGATACTGACTGGTTTCTGATCCACGCCAGATACTGACTGGTGTTCTGATCCACACCAGATGCTGACTGGTGTTCCTGATCCACACCAGATGCTGACTGGTTTTCGGATCCACACCAGACACTGACTGGTGTTAGATCCACACCAGATACTGACTGGTTTTCTGGATCCACCAGATGCTGACTGGTTTCTGATCCACACAGATACTGACTGGTTTTCTGATCCACACCAGATACTGACTGGTTTTCTGATCCACACCAGATACCGACTGGTTTTCTGATCCACACCAGATAGTGACTGGTTTTCTAATCCACACCAGATACTGACTGGTGTTCTGATCCACACCAGATACTGACTGGTTTTCTGATCCACACCAGATACTGACTGGTTTTCTGATCCACACAGATAGTGACTGGTTTTCTAATCCACACCAGATACTGACTGGTTTTCTGATCCACACCAGATACTGACTGGTTTTCAGATCCACACCAGATACTGACTGGTTCTGACCCACACCAGATACTGACTGGTTCTGATCCACACAGATACTGACTGGTTTTCTGATCCACACCAGATACTGACTGGTTTTCTGATCCACCAGATACTGACTGGTTTTCTGATCCACACCAGATAGTGACTGGTTTCTAATCCACACCAGATACTGACTGGTGTTCTGATCCACACCAGATACTGTCTGGTTTTCTGATCCACACCAGATATCATCAGTTTTTCTGATCCACACTAGATACTGACTGGTTTTCTGATCCACACCAGATACTGACTGGTTTTCTGATCCACACCAGATACTGACGTTTTCTGATCCACACCAGATACGACTGGTTTTCTGATCCACACCAGATACTGACTGGTTTTCTGATCCACACAGATACTGACTGGCTTTCTGATCCACACCAGATACCGACTGGCGTTCTGATCCACACCAGATACTGACTGGTTCTGATCCACACCAGATACTGACTGTCTCTGATCCACACCAGATACTGACTGGTTCTGATCCACACCAGATACTGACTGGCTCTGATCCACACCAGATACCGACTGGTTCTGGATCCACACTACAGATACTGACTCGGGTTCTGATCCACACCAGATACCACTGGTTTTCTGATCCACTAGATACCGACTGGTTTTCTGATCCACAATTATACTACTGGTGTTCTGATCCACACCAGATACTGACTAGTTTCGGATTCACACCAGATACTGACTGGGTCTCTGATCCACACCAGATACTGACTAGTTTTCTGATTCAATTGTGATACTGAATGGTTTTCTGATCCACACCAGATACTGACTGGTTCTGATCCACACCAGATACTGACTGGTTCTGATCCACACCAGATACTGACTGGTTCTGATCCACACCAGATACTGACTGGTTCTGATCCACACCGGATACTGACTGGTTCTGATCCACACCCAGATACTGACTGGTTCTGATCCACACCAGATACTGACTGGTTTTCTGATCCACACCAGATACTGACTGGTTTTCTGATCCACACCAGATACTGACTGGTTTTCTGATCCACACCAGATACTGACTGGTTCTGATCCACACCAGATACTGACTGGTTCTGATCCACACCAGATACTGACTCGGTTCTGATCCACACCAGATACTGACCGGTTCTGATCCACACCAGATACTGACTGGTTCTGATCCACACCATATACTGACTGGTTCTGATCCACACCAGATACTGACTGGTGTTCTGATCCACACCAGATACTGACTGGTTCTGATCCACACCAGATACTGACTGGTTCTGGATCCACACCAGATACTGACTGGGTGCCCTGACCACACCAGATACCGACTGTTCTGATCCACCAGATACTGACTGTCTTCTGATCCACACCAGATACTGACTGCGTTCTGATTCACCAGATACTGACTGGTTTTCTGACCACACTAGATACTGACTGCGTTCTTGATCCATACCAGATACTGACTGGCTCTGGATCCACACCAGATACTGACCGGGTTCTGATCCACAATTAGATACTGACCGGGTGCCCTGATCCAATACCAGATACTGACCAAGTGCCCTGATCCACACCAGATACCGACTGGCGTTCTGATTCACACTAGATACTGACTGGTTTTCTGGATCCACACCAGATGCTGACTGGTTCTGACCACACCAGATACACTGGTGTTCTGATCCACACCAGATACTGACTGGTTTTCTGATCCATACCAGATGCTGACTGGTTTTCTGATCCACACCAGATACTGACTGGTTTTCTGATCCACACCAGATACTGACTGGTTTTCTGATCCTACCAGATACTGACTGCTTTGGATCCACACTAGATAGTGACTGGGTTTTCTAATCCACACTAGATACTGACTGGTGTTCTGATCTGGCACCAGATACCGACTGGTTTTCTGATCTACACCAGATACTGACTGGTTTTCTGACTCACACCAGATAGTGACTGGTTTTCTAATCCACACCAGATACTGACTGGTTTTCGATCCACACCAGATAATGACTGGTTTTCAGATCCACACCAGATACTGACTGGTTCTGATCCCCACACCAGATACTGACTGGTTCTGATCCACACCAGATACTGACTGGTTTTCTGATCTACACCAGATACTGACTGTTTTCTGATCCACACCAGATAGTGACTGGTTTTCTAATCCACACCAGATAGTGACTGGTTTTCTAATCAGTAATTAGATACTGACTGGGTGTTCTGATTCATTACTAGATACTGTCTGGTTTTCTGGATCATAATACCAGATACTGACTGGTTTTCTGATCCACACCAGATACTGACTGGTTTTCTGATCCACACTCAGATACTGACTGGTTTTCGATCACACCTGTGATACTGGACGGTTTTCTGATTCACACCAGATAATGACTGGTTTTCTGATCTTATTGACTCAGATACTACGAATTGGTTTTCTGATCCACACTAGATACTGACTGGGTTTTCTGGATTCATTAATTAGATACTCGACTGGGTGTTCTGATCCACACCCAGATACTGACTGGCTCTGATCCACACCAGATACCACTGGTTCTGACCACACTAGATACCGACTGGCTCCTGGATCTACACTAGATAATACTGGTTCTGATCTACACTAGATACTGACTGGTTCTGATCCACACCAGATACTGACTGCCCTGATCCACACCAGATACTGACCGGTTTTCGAGATCCACACCAGATACTGAATTGGGTTTCGATCTGCACACTAGATACTTACTGGGTGTTCTGCATCTACACCAGATACTGACCGGTTTTCTGATCCACACCAGATACCGACTGGGTCTCTGATCCACACCAGATACTGACCAGTTTTCTGATCCACACCGAGATACTGAATGGCTTCTGATCCACACCAGATACTGACCGGGTTCTGATCCACACCAGATACTGACCGGTTCTTGATCCACACCAGATGCCGACTGGTTCTGATCCACACCAGATACCGACTGGTTCTGGATCCACACCAGATACTGACTGGGTTCTGATCCACACTCAGATACTGACTACCGGTTTTCTGATCCACACCAGATGCCACTGACCGGGTTTTCTGAATCGCACACCAGATACTGGACTGGTTTTCTGATCCAACACCAGATACTGACTGGTTCTGATCCACGGATACTGACTGGTTCTGATCCACACCGAGATACTGACTGGTTCTGATCCACACCAGATACTGACTGGTTCTGATCCACACCAGATACTGACTGGTTCTGATCCACACCAGATACTGACTGGTGTTCTGATCCAACAGATACTGACTGGTCTGATCCACACCAGATACTGACTGGTTCTGATCCACCATACTGACTGGTGTTCTGATCCACACCAGATACTGACTGGTTCTGATCCACACCAGATACTGACTGGTTCTGATCCACAACAGATACTGACTGGTTTTCTGATCCACACCAGATACTGACTGGTTTTCTGATCCACACCAGATAGTGACTGGTGTTCTGATCCACACCAGATACTGACTGGTTCTGATCCACACCAGATACAGACTGGTTCTGATCCCACACCAGATACTGACTGGTGTTCTGATCCACACCAGATAGTGACTGGTGTTCTGATCCACACCAGATACTGACTGGTTTTCTGATCCACACCAGATAGTGACTGGTGTTCTGATCCACACCAGATACTGACTGGTTCTGATCCACACCAGATACTGACTGGTTCTGATCCACACCAGATACTGACTGGTTCTGATCCACACCAGATACTGACTGGTTCTGATCCACACCAGATACTGA
>NW_026287857.1:0-1167 GCF_023373465.1 Oncorhynchus keta | reverse complement strand
CTTGTCAGGACCCGGTTACGAACCCGGGTCTCCGGAGTGAGAAACAGTCACTTAACCAACTGAGCCACAAATAGTCAGCAGAACCCAGAAGATGAGGCAGACACAGCAGTACTTGAGACAGTGTATTTAATGAAGTAAAAAGTGAAGTTCTTCAGGAAAACATGTAACTCCACAACCTCAAAAGGAATTCCATAAGAACAAAGGTAATCCTCCAAGACAAAAAGGTAAATCCACAAGGTGGATGGTAAAGCACAAAAAGCCTCAAAAGATACTCAAAAAAACAAACAAACAAGAACAAAAAAAACAGAATTCCTCAAGAGAGTCCACCGGGATCATCAAGAGTTCTCAGAGTACTAGGGCTGGGTGCTAACATACAAACACAGAGCAAAGAACAGAGGAAAACAAAGGGTTTAAATACGATCAGGGGAAACGAGGCACAGGTGCAAATAATAATGGGGATCAAGGGAAAACAAAAGGTCAAAAGGCACAATGGGGGCCTCTAGTGACCAAAAACCGGAACAACCCTGGCCAAATCCTGACACCACTGTTGAGTCATCAGCAAACTTAATGACGGTGTTGGAGTTGTGCTTGGCCACGCAGTCGTGGGTGAACAGGGAGTACAGGAGGGGACTAAGTACACCCCTTAGGAGGAAACTAAGCATATTTCACTGCCATACTGTGTTCGATCTTCTCTCAAGAGGACCACAATGGAAATATGTCCCAGACATTATTATGTGTTATCCTTGATGATTTGATTTATGTGCATGCTTTTCCTCAATAGTCCTGGTCCCTTTGCAGAAACACAGCCCCAAAGCATGATGTTTCCACCCCCTTGCTTCACAGTATGTATGGTGTTCTTTGGATGCAACTTAGCATTCTTTGTCCTCCAAACACGACGAGTTGAGTTTTTACCAAAAAGTTATATTTTGGTTTCATCTGACCATATGACATTCTTCCAATCTTCTTCTGGATCATCCAAATGCTCTCCAGCAAACTTCAGACGGGCCTGGACATGTACTGGCTTAAGCAGGGGGACACATCTGGCACTGCAGGATTTGAGTCCCTGGCGGCGTAGTGTGTTACTGATGGTAGGCTTTGTTACATACTAGGATTTGAGTCCCTTTGGTCCCAGCTCTCTGCAGGTCATTCACTTGGTCCCCCGTGTGG
>NW_026287856.1:162500-178933 GCF_023373465.1 Oncorhynchus keta | reverse complement strand
AGCACACTGCCTATCTAAGTGACGAGGTCAGACAGACAGCACACTGCCTATCTAAGGTCAGACAGACAGCACACTGCCTATCTAAGGTCAGACAGACAGCACACTGCCTATCTAAGTGATGAGGTCAGACAGACAGCACACTGCCTATCTAAGTGATGAGGTCAGACAGACAGCACACTGCCTATCTAAGGTCAGACAGACAGCACACTGCCTATCTAAGGTCAGACAGACAGCACACTGCCTATCTAAGTGACAGACAGCACACTGCCTATCTAAGGTCAGACAGACAGCACACTGCCTATCTAAGGTCAGACAGACAGCACACTGCCTATCTAAGGTCAGACAGACAGCACACTGCCTATCTAAGTGATAAGGTCAGACAGACAGCACAGACAGACAGCACACTGCCTATCTGAAGGTCAGACAGACAGCACACTGCCTATCTAAGGACAGACAGACAGCACACTGCCTATCTAAGGTCAGACAGACAGCACACTGCCTATCTAAGTGACGAGGTCAGACAGACAGCACACTGCCTATCTAAGTGACGAGGTCAGACAGACAGCACACTGCCTATCTAAGTGATGAGGTCAGACAGACAGCACACTGCCTATCTAAGGTCAGACAGACAGCACACTGCCTATCTAAGGTCAGACAGACAGCACACTGCCTATCTAAGTGACGAGGTCAGACAGACAGCACACTGCCTATCTAAGTGACGAGGTCAGACAGACAGCACACTGCCTATCTAAGTGACGAGGTCAGACAGACAGCACACTGCCTATCTAAGTGACGAGGTCAGACAGACAGCACACTGCCTATCTAAGTGACGAGGTCAGACAGACAGCACACTGCCTATCTAAGTGATGAGGTCAGACAGACAGCACACTGCCTATCTAAGGTCAGACAGACAGCACACTGCCTATCTAAGTGACGAGGTCAGACAGACAGCACACTGCCTATCAGACAGACAGCACACTGCCTATCTAAGTGACGAGGTCAGACAGACAGCACACTGCCTATCTAAGGTCAGACAGACAGCACACTGCCTATCTAAGGTCAGACAGACAGCACACTGCCTATCTAAGTGATGAGGTCAGACAGACAGCACACTGCCTATCTAAGTGATGAGGTCAGACAGACAGCACACTGCCTATCTAAGGTCAGACAGACAGCACACTGCCTATCTAAGGTCAGACAGACAGCACACTGCCTATCTAAGTGATGAGGTCAGACAGACAGCACACTGCCTATCTAAGGTCAGACAGACAGCACACTGCCTATCTAAGGTCAGACAGACAGCACACTGCCTATCTAAGTGACGACAGACAGCACACTGCCTCAGGTCAGACAGCACACTGCCTATCTAAGCACAGCACACTGCCTATCTAAGTGACGAGGTCAGACAGACAGCACACTGCCTATCTAAGTGATCAGACAGACAGCACACTGCCTATCTAAGGTCAGACAGACAGCACACTGCCTATCTAAGTGATCTAAGAGGTCAGACAGACAGCACACTGCCTATCTAAGGTCAGAGGTCAGACAGACAGCACACTGCCTATCTAAGGTCAGACAGACAGCACACTGCCTATCTAAGGACGAGGTCAGACAGACAGCACACTGCCTATCTAAGTGACACACTGCCTAGGTCAGACAGACAGCACACTGCCTATCTAAGTGACGAGGTCAGACAGACAGCACACTGCCTATCTAAGGTCAGACAGACAGCACACTGCCTATCTAAGTGACGAGGTCAGACAGACAGCACACTGCCTATCTAAGTGACGAGACAGCACACTGCAGACAGACAGCACACTGCCTATCTAAGTGACGAGGTCAGACAGACAGCACACTGCCTATCTAAGGTCAGACAGACAGCACACTGCCTATCTAAGTGACGAGGTCAGACAGACAGCACACTGCCTATCTAAGTGATGAGGTCAGACAGACAGCACACTGCCTATCTAAGTGACAGACAGACAGACAGCACACTGCCTATCTAAGTGAGGGTCAGACAGACAGCACACTGCCTATCTAAGGTCAGACAGACAGCACACTGCCTATCTAAGTGACGAGGTCAGACAGACAGCACACTGCCTATCTAAGGTCAGACAGACAGCACACTGCCTATCTAAGGTCAGACAGACAGCACACTGCCTATCTAAGTGACGAGGTCAGACAGACAGCACACTGCCTATCTAAGTGATGAGGTCAGACAGACAGCACACTGCCTATCTAAGGTCAGACAGACAGCACACTGCCTATCTAAGTGATGAGGTCAGACAGACAGCACACTGCCTATCTAAGTGACGAGGTCAGACAGACAGCACACTGCCTATCTAAGGTCAGACAGACAGCACACTGCCTATCTAAGGTCAGTGAGTGACAGACAGCACACTGCCTATCTAAGTGACGAGGTCAGGTCAGACAGACAGCACACTGCCTATCTAAGTGAGACAGAGCACACTGCCTCAGACAGACAGCACACTGCCTATCTAAGTGATGAGGTCAGACAGACAGCACACTGCCTATCTAAGTGACGAGGTCAGACAGACAGCACACTGCCTATCTAAGGTCAGACAGACAGCACACTGCAGACAGACAGCACACTGCCTATCTAAGTGACGAGGTCAGACAGACAGCACACTGCCTATCTAAGTGACGAGGTCAGACAGACAGCACACTGCCTATCTAAGTGACGAGGTCAGACAGACAGCACACTGCCTATCTAAGGTCAGACAGACAGCACACTGCCTATCTAAGGTCAGACAGACAGCACACTGCCTATCTAAGTGACAGACAGACAGCACACTGCCTATCTAAGGTCAGACAGACAGCACACTGCCTATCTAAGGGTCAGACAGACAGCACACTGCCTATCTAAGTGACGAGGTCAGACAGACAGCACACTGCCTATCTAAGGTCAGACAGACAGCACACTGCCTATCTAAGGTCAGACAGACAGCACACTGCCTATCTAAGTGACGAGGTCAGACAGACAGCACACTGCCTATCTAAGTGACAGAGGTCAGACAGACAGCACACTGCCTATCTAAGTGACGAGGTCAGACAGACAGCACACTGCCTATCTAAGTGACGAGGTCAGACAGACAGCACACTGCCTATCTAAGGTCAGACAGACAGCACACTGCCTATCTAAGTTCAGACAGACAGCACACTGCCTCAGACAGACAGCACACTGCCTATCTAACTGCCTATCTAAGGTCAGACAGACAGCACACTGCCTATCTAAGTGACGAGGTCAGACAGACAGCACACTGCCTATCTAAGTGATGAGGTCAGACAGACAGCACACTGCCTATCTAAGTGACGAGGTCAGACAGACAGCACACTGCCTATCTAAGTGATGAGGTCAGACAGACAGCACACTGCCTATCTAAGGTCAGACAGACAGCACACTGCCTATCTAAGTGATGAGGTCAGACAGACAGCACACTGCCTATCTAAGTGACGAGGTCAGACAGACAGCACACTGCCTATCTAAGTGACGAGGTCAGACAGACAGCACACTGCCTATCTAAGGACGAGGTCAGACAGACAGCACACTGCCTATCTAAGGTCAGACAGACAGCACACTGCCTATCTAAGTGATAAGGTCAGACAGACAGCACACTGCCTATCTAAGTGACGACAGACAGCACACTGCCTATCTAAGTGATGACAGACAGCACACTGCCTATCTAAGTGACGACAGACAGCACACTGCCTATCTAAGTGACGACAGACAGCACACTGCCTATCTAAGTGATGACAGACAGCACACTGCCTATCTAAGGTCAGACAGACAGCACACTGCCTATCTAAGTGATGACAGACAGCACACTGCCTATCTAAGTGACGACAGACAGCACACTGCCTATCTAAGTGACGAGGTCAGACAGACAGCACACTGCCTATCTAAGGTCAGACAGACAGCACACTGCCTATCTAAGGTCAGACAGACAGCACACTGCCTATCTAAGGTCAGACAGACAGCACACTGCCTATCTAAGTGATGACAGACAGCACACTGCCTATCTAAGGTCAGACAGACAGCACACTGCCTATCTAAGTGATGAGGTCAGACAGACAGCACACTGCCTATCTAAGTGACGAGGTCAGACAGACAGCACACTGCCTATCTAAGGTCAGACAGACAGCACACTGCCTATCTAAGTGACGAGGTCAGACAGACAGCACACTGCCTATCTAAGTGATGACAGACAGCACACTGCCTCAGACAGACAGCACACTGCCTATCTAAGTGACGAGGTCAGACAGACAGCACACTGCCTATCTAAGTGACGAGGTCAGACAGACAGCACACTGCCTATCTAAGTCAGACAGACAGACACACTGCCTATCTAAGTGACTGCCTATCTAGTGACGAGGTCAGACAGACAGCACACTGCCTATCTAAGTGACGAGGTCAGACAGACAGCACACTGCCTATCTAAGTGACGAGGTCAGACAGACAGCACACTGCCTATCTAAGGTCAGACAGACAGCACACTGCCTATCTAAGTGACGAGGTCAGACAGACAGCACACTGCCTATCTAAGGTCAGACAGACAGCACACTGCCTATCTAAGTGATCAGACAGACAGCACACTGCCTATCTAAGTGACGAGGTCAGACAGACAGCACACTGCCTATCTAAGTGACGAGGTCAGACAGACAGCACACTGCCTATCTAAGGTCAGACAGACAGCACACTGCCTATCTAAGTGACGAGGTCAGACAGACAGCACACTGCCTATCTAAGTGACGAGGTCAGACAGACAGCACACTGCCTATCTAAGTGACGAGGTCAGACAGACAGCACACTGCCTATCTAAGTGACGAGGTCAGACAGACAGCACACTGCCTATCTAAGTGACGAGGTCAGACAGACAGCACACTGCCTATCTAAGGTCAGACAGACAGCACACTGCCTATCTAAGTGACGAGGTCAGACAGACAGCACACTGCCTATCTAAGTGACGAGGTCAGACAGACAGCACACTGCCTATCTAAGTGACGAGGTCAGACAGACAGCACACTGCCTATCTAAGGTCAGACAGACAGCACACTGCCTATCTAAGGTCAGACAGACAGACACACTGCCTATCTAAGTGACGAGGTCAGACAGACAGCACACTGCCTATCTAAGTGATAAGGTCAGACAGACAGCACACTGCCTATCTAAGTGATGAGGTCAGACAGACAGCACACTGCCTATCTAAGTGATGAGGTCAGACAGACAGCACACTGCCTATCTAAGTGATCAGAGACAGCACACTGCCTCTAGACAGACAGCACACTGCCTATCTAAGTGACGAGGTCAGACAGACAGCACACTGCCTATCTAAGTGACGAGGTCAGACAGACAGCACACTGCCTATCTAAGTGACGAGGTCAGACAGACAGCACACTGCCTATCTAAGTGACGAGGTCAGACAGACAGCACACTGCCTATCTAAGTGATGAGGTCAGACAGACAGCACACTGCCTATCTAAGGTCAGACAGACAGCACACTGCCTATCTAAGTGACGAGGTCAGACAGACAGCACACTGCCTATCTAAGTGACGAGGTCAGACAGACAGCACACTGCCTATCTAAGTGATGAGGTCAGACAGACAGCACACTGCCTATCTAAGGTCAGACAGACAGCACACTGCCTATCTAAGTGACGAGGTCAGACAGACAGCACACTGCCTATCTAAGTGACGAGGTCAGACAGACAGCACACTGCCTATCTAAGTGACGAGGTTTGTGTCGTCTGAACGGTGTCACTGCAGCATGTGAAGTGAGTCAGCTGTGATAGGTGGCAGCAGGTGGCGTCGTCCTGGTCAACACCATCATAGCTGGAAGAGACTGTTGGTCCTCATCACGCCAGGATCCACTGATTCTGACGAAGTATAACACATCCTCCCACACGGTCCCCACATGACACAGAGTCGCTCACGAGTCACTCGGGGACTCAGCCTGGCAGTGACAGGTTCCCACAATCTCTTGGGGACTGACGTCTCTCTGCGCTTTGCTTTTACTCTCTCATGTCTGTCCTTGAATCTCCTTGTTGTGGAAGAGAGGAGACGACGGCTCTTCTCACCTCAGTCTCTAAGAGGACGATTTAACTTCTCTAGAGCCCAAAGACCCGTAGGTGAACTGCAGCTCACCCATCCTGGAGACACGCTATGGCATAACCTTCTTTTGTTTTATGTTGTACAGGCCTCTATGCTTCTCAGTAATTAACAGGCCTCTCTCTCTGTGTGTGTGTGTGTGTGTGTGTGTGTGTGTGTGTGTGTGTGTGTGTGTGTGTGTGTGTGTGTGTGTGTGTGTGTGTGTGTGTGTGTGTGTGTGTGTGTGTGTGTGTGTGTGTGTGTGTGTGTGTGTGTGTGTGTGTGTGTGTGTGTGTGTGTGTGTGTGTTTCTGCAGGGGTCCGGGGAGGCTTCAGCACAGGGAACGGCCATGGAAGGGGACTGTCTCAGCTGTATCAAGTACCTCATGTTCATCTTCAACTTCCTCATTTTTGTGAGTACATGCTGCTTGCTTTACACTCCCTGTTCTGCTGTCTGATGTTCTGCTGTCTGATGTTCTACTGTCTGATGTTCTGCTGTCTGATGTTCTGCTGTCTGATGTTCTACTGTCTGATGTTCTACTGTCTGATGTTCTACTGTCTGATGTTCTGCTGTCTGATGTTCTGCTGTCTGATGTTCTGCTGTCTGATGTTCTGCTGTCTGATGTTCTGCTGTCTGATGTTCTGCTGTCTGATGTTCTGCTGTCTGATGTTCTGCTGTCTGATGTTCTGCTGTCTGATGTTCTGATGTTCTGACTGTCTGATGTTCTGCTGTCTGATGTTCTGCTGTCTGATGTTCTGCTGTCTGATGTTCTGCTGTCTGATGTTCTGCTGTCTGATGTTCTGCTGTCTGATGTTCTGCTGTCTGATGTTCTGCTGTCTGATGTTCTACTGTCTGATGTTCTGCTGTCTGATGTTCTGCTGTCTGATGGCCTCTCCCAGTTATATCAGACATCAACTTCCTACTGTACTTCCTTCTTCCTGGCTATACTCTGTTATGATTGGCTGCCTGTGTGTCTCTCCTATTCTGATTGGCTCCCTCTCTCTGTGTGTATGTCTGGTCCAGTTAGGAGGCTCCTTCCTGCTTGGTGTGGGTGTGTGGGTACTGGTGGACCCTATGGGCTTCAGAGAGATCGTAGCAGCCAACCCTCTGCTCTTCACTGGGGTTTACATCATCCTGGCCATGGGAGCAATGCTCTTCCTCCTCGGCTTCCTGGGCTGCTGCGGAGCCATCCGGGAGAACAAGTGTCTGCTGCTCTTTGTACGTTCAGTGTGTTATAATAGTGCTAGAAACATTCCTCTTTGTAAGTCAACTACTCTACGTTATGTTTGGTTAGTTATCTACTCTATGTTTGGTTAGTTATCTACTCTACATTATGTCTGGTTAGTTATCTACTCTACATTATGTCTGGTTAGTTATCTACTCTACATTATGTTTGGTTAGTTATCTACTCTACATTATGTTTGGTTAGTTATCTACTCTACATTATGTCTGGTTAGTTATCTACTCTACATTATGTTTGGTTAGTTATCTACTCTACATTATGTTTGGTTAGTTATCTACTCTACATTATGTCTGGTTAGTTATCTACTCTAGTTATCTATTTATGTTTGGTTAGTTATCTACTCTACATTATGTTTGGTTAGTTATCTACTCTACATTATGTTTGGTTAGTTATCTACTCTACATTATGTTTGGTTAGTTATCTACTCTACATTATGTTTGGTTAGTTATCTACTCTACATTATGTTTGGTTAGTTATCTACTCTACATTATGTTTGGTTAGTTATCTACTCTACATTATGTCTGGTTAGTTATCTACTCTACATTATGTTTGGTTAGTTATCTACTCTACATTATGTTTGGTTAGTTATCTACTCTACATTATGTTTGGTTAGTTATCTACTCTACATTATGTTTGGTTAGTTATCTACTCTACATTATGTTTGGTTAGTTATCTACTCTACATTATGTCTGGTTAGTTATCTACTCTACATTATGTTTGGTTAGTTATCTACTCTACATTATGTTTGGTTAGTTATCTACTCTACATTATGTTTGGTTAGTTATCTACTCTACATTATGTTTGGTTAGTTATCTACTCTACATTATCTACTCTACATTATGTCTGGTTAGTTATCTACTCTTATGTCTGGTTAGTTATCTACTCTACATTATGTTTGGTTAGTTATCTACTCTACATTATGTTTGGTTAGTTATCTACTCTACATTATGTCTGGTTAGTTATCTACTCTACATTATGTTTGGTTAGTTATCTACTCTACATTATGTTTGGTTAGTTATCTACTCTACATTATGTCTGGTTAGTTATCTACTCTACATTATGTTTGGTTAGTTATCTACTCTACATTATGTCTGGTTAGTTATCTACTCTACATTATGTTTGGTTAGTTATCTACTCTACATTATGTCTGGTTAGTTATCTACTCTACATTATGTTGGTTAGTTATCTACTCTACATTATGTTTGGTTAGTTATCTACTCTACATTATGTCTGGTTAGTTATCTACTCTACATTATGTTTGGTTAGTTATCTACTCTACATTATGTTTGGTTAGTTATCTACTCTACATTATGTCTGGTTAGTTATCTACTCTACATTATGTTTGGTTAGTTACCTACTCTACATTATGTTTGGCTAGTTATCTACTCTACATTATGTCTGGTTAGTTATCTACTCTACATTATGATTGGTTAGTTATCTACTCTACATTATGTTTGGTTTAGTTATCTACTCTACATTATGTCAGTTATCTACTCTACATTATGAGTTGGTTAGTTATCTATATTATGCTGGTTAGTTATCTACAGAAAAGTGCTGGTAATTGGATATTGGTGATCAACAACTATTTCCCTCCTGAACCTTCACCTCGTCTACACTAATCATTATGGTTGCCTATAAGATGTCTCAGCTGGTACCTTGATGCTGTAAAAAGCTGGGGTTATTCAGGTAGTACAACGATATGAGAAATAGTGCCACCTAGTGGACTAAATTATGGTGTGTTAATTATTGGTCACTGAAACGGAAGAGGAGATCTTTGACTTATTTTGTATTTATTTTTTTATTTGACCTTTATTTAACTTGGCAAGTCAGTTAAGAACACATTCTTATTTTACAATGATAGCCTACCGGGGAACAGTGGGTTAACTGCCTTGTTCATGGGGCAGAATGACAGATTTGTACCGTGTCAACTCGGGGGATCCGATCTCTGTCTGTATATTGAGTTTTATTTATGAGGTCCCAGAGTTAGCAGCCATTTTTACCTAAAGTGTTTAGTGAATGGAGTCACTATTCTGATTGTCCCTCTTCTCTCTCCCTCTCCTCAGTTCTTCCTGCTCATCCTGGTCATCTTCCTGGCAGAGTTAGCAGCAGCCATCTTGGCCTTCGTATTCCGGGAGCATGTGAGTGTTTCTCTGTTTCTCTCTCTGATTGGAATCCGGTAACCTCATCAGGACGTTACGCCCGTATTAGGACAGGGTGGACTTACACTATCAGGCATCAGTCCCAGATACAGGCACGCCCATATTAGGACAGGGTGGACTTACACTATCAGGCATCAGTCCCAGATACAGGCAGGGTGTTCTTACACTATCAGGCATCAGTCCCAGATACAGGCACGCCCATATTAGGACAGGGTGTTCTTACACTATCAGGCATCAGTCCCAGATACAGGCACGCCCATATTAGGACAGGGTGTTCTTACACTATCAGGCATCAGTCCCAGATACAGGTTTTACGACCTTATTAGGCATCAGTGGAAAATTCTTACACTACAGGCATCAGTCCCAGATACAGGTACGCCCGTATTAGGACAGGGTGGACTTACACTATCAGGCATCAGTCCCAGATACAGGCACGCCCTGTATTTGGAGGACCCAGGGTGGACTTACACTATCAGGCATCAGTCCCAGATACAGGCAGGGTGGACTTACACTATCAGGCATCAGTCCCAGATACAGGTACGCCCGTATTAGGACAGGGTGGACTTACACTATCAGGCATCAGTCCCAGATACAGGCACGCCCGTATTAGGACAGGGTGTACTTACACTATCAGGCATCAGTCCCAGATACAGGCACGCCCATATTAGGACAGGGTGGACTTACACTATCAGGCATCAGTCCCAGATACAGGCAGGGTGTTCTTACACTCAGGCATCAGTCCCAGATACAGGCACGCCCATATTAGGACAGGGTGGACTTACACTATCAGGCATCAGTCCCAGATACAGGTACGCCCATATTAGGACAGGGTGGACTTACACTATCAGGCATCAGTCCCAGATACAGGCAGGGTGTTCTTACACTATCAGGCATCAGTCCCAGATACAGGCACGCCCATATTAGGACAGGGTGGACTTACACTATCAGGCATCAGTCCCAGATACAGGCACGCCCATATTAGGACAGGGTGGACTTACACTATCAGGCATCAGTCCCAGATACAGGCAGGGTGTTCTTACACTATCAGGCATCAGTCCCAGATACAGGTACGCCCATATTAGGACAGGGTGGACTTACACTATCAGGCATCAGTCCCAGATACAGGTACGCCCATATTAGGACAGGGTGGACTTACACTATCAGGCATCAGTCCCAGATACAGGCACGCCCATATTAGGACAGGGTGTTCTTACACTATCAGGCATCAGTCCCAGATACAGGTACGCCCATATTAGGACAGGGTGTTCTTACACTATCAGGCATCAGTCCCAGATACAGGCACGCCCATATTAGGACAGGGTGTTCTTACACTATCAGGCATCAGTCCCAGATACAGGTACGCCCATATTAGGACAGGGGGATGTACTTACACTATCCGGCATCAGTCCCAGATACGACGACCGTGAGGGATGCCTTTTACAGGGGTTGCTACGGTAATGGGGTTGTCAAAACAAGCCTGTCGTGGAGACTTTTAACTGAAAGTGCTTGGAGGAATCAGCTACAACAGGGAAACAGTACCGTGGCGTTGCTACGGTAATGGGGTTGTCCAAGCAAACGAACTCACCGTAAAGCACCTGGTAACGATTCTCAATTAGAATTCTGGCCAAAGGGTTATCGAGACCGTTAGAGGTTGCCGTGGTTTTAAAAGGACGTCGTAAACTGTTCGTTAGAATCCTAAAGACACTATTCTCTTTATTGTGCAGCTCACCAGAGAGAAGTTTACCAGAGATCTGAAGAGACACTACCAGGGACACAACAACACGGACGTCTTCACCTCCACGTGGAACGCCCTCATGACAACCGTAAGAGTCCGATCAGGGTCCGGTCAGGGTTCGGGTCCGGTCCGGGTCAGGGTCCGGATCCGGTCAGGGTCCGGGTCAGGGTCCGGATCCGGTCAGGGTCCGGGTCAGGGTCCGGTCAGGGTCCGGTCAGGGTCAGGGTCCGGGTCAGGGTCCGGTCAGGGTACGGTCAGGGTCCGGGTCAGGGTCCGGGTCCGGTCAGGGTCGGGTCAGGGTCGGTCAGGGTCCGGTCAGGGTCCGGGTCCGGTCAGGGTCCGGTCAGGGTCAGGGTCGGGTCAGGGTCCGGTCAGGGTCCGGGTCAGGGTCAGGGTCGGTCAGGGTCTGGTCAGGGTCAGGGTCGGGTCAGGGTCAGGGTCAGGGTCAGGGTCTGGGTCCGGTCAGGGTCACAGGGTCTGGGTCAGGGTCAGGGTCTCCGGGTCAGGGTCAGGGTCGGTCAGGGTCCGGTCAGGGTCAGGGGCCGGTCCGGGTCCGGTCAGGGTCAGGGTCAGGGTCCGGTCAGGGTCCGGTCAGGGTCGGTCGGGGTCAGGGTCCGGGTCAGGGTCGGTCAGGGTCGGTCAGGGTCTGGGTCAGGGTCAGGGTCTATTACTATCAGGGTCGGTCAGGGTCCATCAGGGTCAGTACAGGGTCGGTCAGGGTCTAATCTAGGTCTCTGTCAGGGTCGGTCAGGGTCGGGTCAGGGTCTCAGGGTCTCTGTCTGGGTCTCAGGGTCTACCAGGGTCTCTCTGGTCAGGGTCCGGTCAGGGTCGGTCTGTCTGTCTGGGGTCCGGGTCTCAGGGTCCGGTCAGGGTCCGGGTCAGGGTCCGCGGCTCCAGAGACAGTCCACTCTGTCTATTATTACTATCAGCCTCATTTCTGTCTGTATAAAACATCACTATACAGTACTAATCTACCACGTCTCTCTGTCTGTATAAAACATCACTATACAGTACTAATCTACCATGTCTCTCTGTCTGTATAAAACATCACTATACAGTACTAATCTACCATGTCTCTCTGTCTGTATACAGTACTAATCTACCATGTCTCTCTGTCTGTATACAGTACTAATCTACCATGTCTCTCTGTCTGTATACAGTACTAATCTACCATGTCTCTCTGTCTGTATACAGTACTAATCTACCATGTCTCTCTGTCTGTATAAAACATCACTATACAGTACTAATCTACCATGTCTCTCTGTCTGTATACAGTACTAATCTACCATGTCTCTCTGTCTGTATACAGTACTAATCTACCATGTCTCTCTGTCTGTATACAGTACTAATCTACCATGTCTCTCTGTCTGTATACAGTACTAATCTACCATGTCTCTCTGTCTGTATACAGTACTAATCTACCATGTCTCTCTGTCTGTATACAGTACTAATCTACCATGTCTCTCTGTCTGTATACAGTACTAATCTACCATGTCTCTCTGTCTGTATACAGTACTAATCTACCATGTCTCTCTGTCTGTATACAGTACTAATCTACCATGTCTCTCTGTCTGTATACAGTACTAATCTACCATGTCTCTCTGTCTGTATACAGTACTAATCTACCATGTCTCTCTGTCTGTATACAGTACTAATCTACCATGTCTCTCTGTCTGTATACAGTACTAATCTACCATGTCTCTCTGTCTGTATACAGTACTAATCTACCATGTCTCTCTGTCTGTAACAGTACTAATCTACCATGTCTCTCTGTCTGTATACAGTACTAATCTATACAGTACTAATCTACCATGTCTCTCTGTCTGTATACAGTACTAATCTACCATGTCTCTCTGTCTGTATAAAACATCACTATACAGTACTAATCTACCATGTCTCTCTCTCTGTATAAAACATCACTATACAGTACTAATCTACCATGTCTCTCTCTCTGTATAAAACATCACTATACAGTACTAATCTACCATGTCTCTCTCTCTGTATAAAACATCACTATACAGTACTAATCTACCATGTCTCTCTCTCTGTATAAAACATCACTATACAGTACTAATCTACCATGTCTCTCTCTCTGTATAAAACATCACTATACAGTACTAATCTACCATGTCTCTCTGTCTGTATAAAACATCACTATACAGTACTAATCTACCATGTCTCTCTGTCTGTATACAGTACTAATCTACCATGTCTCTCTCTCTCTGTATAAAACATCACTATACAGTACTAATCTACCATGTCTCTCTGTCTGTATAAAACATCACTATACAGTACTAATCTACCATGTCTCTCTGTCTGTATACAGTACTAATCTACCATGTCTCTCTGTCTGTAACAGTACTAATCTACCATGTCTCTCTGTCTGTATACAGTACTAATCTACCATGTCTCTCTGTCTGTATACAGTACTAATCTACCATGTCTCTCTGTCTGTATACAGTACTAATCTACCATGTCTCTCTGTCTGTATACAGTACTAATCTACCATGTCTCTCTGTCTGTATACAGTACTAATCTACCATGTCTCTCTGTCTGTATACAGTACTAATCTACCATGTCTCTCTGTCTGTATACAGTACTAATCTACCATGTCTCTCTGTCTGTATACAGTACTAATCTACCATGTCTCTCTGTCTGTATACAGTACTAATCTACCATGTCTCTCTGTCTGTATACAGTACTAATCTACCATGTCTCTCTGTCTGTATACAGTACTAATCTACCATGTCTCTCTGTCTGTATACAGTACTAATCTACCATGTCTCTCTGTCTGTATACAGTACTAATCTACCATGTCTCTCTGTCTGTATACAGTACTAATCTACCATGTCTCTCTGTCTGTATACAGTACTAATCTACCATGTCTCTCTGTCTGTATACAGTACTAATCTACCATGTCTCTCTGTCTGTATACAGTACTAATCTACCATGTCTCTCTGTCTGTATACAGTACTAATCTACATGTCTCTCTGTCTGTATACAGTACTAATCTACCATGTCTCTCTGTCTGTATACAGTACTAATCTACCATGTCTCTCTGTCTGTATACAGTACTAATCTACCATGTCTCTCTGTCTGTATACAGTACTAATCTACCATGTCTCTGTCTGTCTGTATAATCTACCATGTCACTATACAGTACTAATCTACCATGTCTCTCTGTCTGTATACAGTACTAATCTACCATGTCTCTCTGTATACAGTACTAATCTACCATGTCTCTCTGTCTGTATACAGTACTAATCTACCATGTCTCTCTGTCTGTATACAGTACTAATCTACCATGTCTCTCTGTCTGTATACAGTACTAATCTACCATGTCTCTCTGTCTGTATACAGTACTAATCTACCATGTCTCTCTGTCTGTATACAGTACTAATCTACCATGTCTCTCTGTCTGTATACAGTACTAATCTACCATGTCTCTCTGTCTGTATACAGTACTAATCTACCATGTCTAATCTCTGTCTGTATACAGTACTAATCTACCATGTCTCTCTGTCTGTATACAGTACTAATCTACCATGTCTCTCTGTCTGTATACAGTACTAATCTACCATGTCTCTCTGTCTGTATACAGTACTAATCTACCATGTCTCTCTGTCTGTATACAGTACTACTAATCTACCATGTCTCTCTGTCTGTATACAGTACTAATCTACCATGTCTCTCTGTCTGTATACAGTACTAATCTACCATGTCTCTCTGTCTGTATACAGTACTAATCTACCATGTCTCTCTGTCTGTATACAGTACTAATCTACCATGTCTCTCTGTCTGTATACAGTACTAATCTACCATGTCTCTCTGTCTGTATACAGTACTAATCTACCATGTCTCTCTGTCTGTATACAGTACTAATCTACCATGTCTCTCTGTCTGTATACAGTACTAATCTACCATGTCTCTCTGTCTGTATACAGTACTAATCTACCATGTCTCTCTGTCTGTATACAGTACTAATCTACCATGTCTCTCTGTCTGTATACAGTACTAATCTACCATGTCTCTCTGTCTGTATACAGTACTAATCTACCATGTCTCTCTGTCTGTATACAGTACTAATCTACCATGTCTCTCTGTCTGTATACAGTACTAATCTACCATGTCTCTCTGTCTGTATACAGTACTAATCTACCATGTCTCTCTGTCTGTATACAGTACTAATCTACCATGTCTCTCTGTCTGTATACAGTACTAATCTACCATGTCTCTCTGTCTGTATACAGTACTAATCTACCATGTCTCTCTGTCTGTATACAGTACTAATCTACCATGTCTCTCTGTCTGTATACAGTACTAATCTACCATGTCTCTCTGTCTGTATACAGTACTAATCTACCATGTCTCTCTGTCTGTATACAGTACTAATCTACCATGTCTCTCTGTCTGTATACAGTACTAATCTACCATGTCTCTCTGTCTGTATACAGTACTAATCTACCATGTCTCTCTGTCTGTATACAGTACTAATCTACCATGTCTCTCTGTCTGTATACAGTACTAATCTACCATGTCTCTCTGTCTGTATACAGTACTAATCTACCATGTCTCTCTGTCTGTATACAGTACTAATCTACCATGTCTCTCTGTCTGTATACAGTACTAATCTACCATGTCTCTCTGTCTGTATACAGTACTAATCTACCATGTCTCTCTGTCTGTATACAGTACTAATCTACCATGTCTCTCTGTCTGTATACAGTACTAATCTACCATGTCTCTCTGTCTGTATACAGTACTAATCTACCATGTCTCTCTGTCTGTATACAGTACTAATCTACCATGTCTCTCTGTCTGTATACAGTACTAATCTACCATGTCTCTCTCTGTCTACTAATCTACCATATACAGTACTAATCTACCATGTCTCTCTGTCTGTATACAGTACTAATCTACCATGTCTCTCTGTCTGTATACAGTACTAATCTACCATGTCTCTCTGTCTGTATACAGTACTAATCTACCATGTCTCTCTGTCTGTATACAGTACTAATCTACCATGTCTCTCTGTCTGTATACAGTACTAATCTACCATGTCTCTCTCTGTCTGTATACAGTACTAATCTACCATGTCTCTCTGTCTGTATACAGTACTAATCTACCATGTCTCTCTGTCTGTATACAGTACTAATCTACCATGTCTCTCTGTCTGTATACAGTACTAAT